>NW_024738937.1:0-27463 GCF_018991925.1 Homarus americanus | reverse complement strand
ATCAGTACTTCGTTCAGTTACGTATTACTATAGGCTGTGTTTAATGATGGGACACTTCGCTTCTTGATTCATCCCAAAACATCATCATTAGTGATTTAACATTACACACTCTTAAATACACTTCACCTCATCACTTTCCCAAACACTGACACATCACATCTTACCACAGTCATGAGAGTCATATGAAACTATGAAACTGGTTAAGGCCCACAACTTCTCTTGATACCCTGTAGGAAATGTTACTCCATCAAAACTCACATATACACCCCGGACCGACACTGTACAACTACCCTGCCACAACAGTGTTTTCCCAGTGTTATAATACAAATAAGATGGTTTAACTAATGGAGTTGTATTAACCTCTATAGTTACTCAACATCAGGGTTACAAATAAGATGGTTGCTAACTAATGGAGGTTGTATGAATAACCTCCATTAGTTTTAACATCAGGTTCACAAATAAGATGGTTGTAACTAATGGAGATTGTATTAATAACCTCCTTAGTTATAACATCAGGGTTTATAAATAAGATGGATTTGTATAACTAATGGGTTGTATTAATAACCTCTATTAGTTATAACATCAGGGTTTACAAATAATCTTCAATCTGGCACATTTTTAAACATACACCATGGCCGTGTTGTCTAAGATTCATTATATATACAGTATATTAATCTAGTCTAAAGCGGCAATAAGAGACCACATCAAGTCAAGTTAAGCCTGTTTTAATTACGATAGCGTCTTCCCCCACTATCTTTTATGCCGTACTGTATATTAAGCTACAATACTCGTACCAAATCTCTCAGAATCCACAATTCACTAACACTCTTACGTTAAATTTTTCGTCGTAGTTGAATATCAATTAAAATCTCATCCAAACTACGATTAAAATATTATATATCGTGTAAATCACTGAGACTCTATCATCCCTAGAAGCGATCTGGGTATTGTAAGGTTACGATACATTAAGAAGTGAGAACGAAGGACACGACAGAACACATTACCCACAGTACACCGACGCTCCCTGCCTCTGATGGTGAACTAACACACAGCAACTTACCTGTGGGGAGAAAATATACATTAGTGTTTTATTCATAGTAAAACGTACCAACTTATACATACATACATACATACAAAAAATAATCAGTTTATTATAGAAAATACAGGAAACGAGAGAGAGAGAGAGAGAGAGTATTGCGCTTGTCTGTATTACTCAGGAAGAGAAAGACAGAACGAGAGATGAAAGAGATTTAGGTAGCATGCCAGTCTACATACATAATGAGAGAGAGAGAGAGAGACACCTCACCAGCCGTGTACATTTGATAGTTAATGTTAGAGGAGATATTTTGAAGAGGACTCAATGCCCAGCTCAGCCCCAGCTAGATATATAGATGTAATTAACACGTCAGCTCCGGCGTGTTATCAAAAATCAGACGTTTTTTATACGCTTGAGCAAAATAGTCCATTGTGTGTGTGTGTTTTTATAGTTTTGTAGCATGCGTGATAAGTGTGTGTGTCTGTGTGTGTGTGTGTGTGTGATAAGTGCTGGGCAGAGGGGGAGGAGAGGGGTACCCAGAACATAGTGGCATTAACCTGTAAAACCTGGTGACTATCTTATGACTATTTTCACCAACCTATTCCGATTAGACCGACATCTATACCTATTTTACAGACATCTAACAACAAGACGAAAAATTATCCTATTATCTCACCATTCTCTTACAATTAAAACAACAAATATTCCCCATTTCTGGCTTCCTACAATAAATACGTCATTAATCCTTATTTTCACCTACGTCGTTCTAGCATTCTCACAAATATTCTCGGTAACATAAAACCCTTCTCTTACCCATTCACCCATTAAACAAAAGAGGAGGACCAGCCGACCCTCCTCCCTCCCCTTCAATTACCTATGAGAATCTCCCCCTCCCTTCATATTATCTATGAGAAAGACTCCCCCCATCCAGCCACCCCTTTCCCCCACCCCTACACCCCTTTCCCCCCCAGAACACCCTTTTGATTATCTATCTTTTAGACCAATTTCCGGGTGGCCTTTAACTCTGAATACCACTTTACTCCTCCATCAGTGGCAGTGTCAGGGCCATATTCTCAGCCTCAGTTAAAGCCCTTGGTGGTGGTGGTCTTCATGAGTAAATAATACCATTGGGTCTTTGCGCTTTAAGGAAGGAGAGGGAGAAGGAGGGAGAGGAAGAGAAAGGAGGGGGGAAAGGAGAAGGAGAGGAAGAGGAGAGAGAGGAGGGGGTAAAAGAAGAGGAGGGGTAAAAGGAGAGAGGGAGGAGAGGAAGGAGAGAGGGAGTGGTAGAAGGAGAGGGGGTGGTAAAAGGAGAGAGGGAGGAGAGGATGCAAGGAGAGGGAGGGATGAGAGAGGGAGGGGGAGGGCGTATCTCCTCAAGTAGCTACGCGCTGCACGCACACAATAAGACGCCTATAAAACTGACGGGCTACAGAGGGCGTATCTAATGGAACAATAAAAGCGTAAATAGGAAGGAGAAAGAGGGATAGAATGCATATATATAAGGCATAGCCATAACCTAAGACGTACGTGGAGGGAGGGGAGGGAGGGAGGAGGGTGGGTGAAGGGTGCGTCTACGGTTTACAATTTCAACGTCATCGGCTTAAATGTTGTTTTGTTTGTGTAATCCAGATGTTAGTGTGAAGGTAAGTCAAGAATGAGAAAATACTCCTGAAGGAGTTTTTAATTATTTTGTGTAGTGGTTCAGTGGTTACAAGACCCACCTACTGTCTAAAGGTTCTAGTTCGCATCCAGGTAAACCCTCTAGTCCACTCAACTGTGAATGTTTACCTATGACTTCACAGGTTGAGTCAGTAATCATTAAAAACACAGGTAGATTAGTAGGTTTGGGTGTAGTTCTGTTATGATGCGGCGTCAGACCAGCGTATAGGTAAAATGTTGTCTTCATTAATTAAAGTGAGACAGTGACACGAAGAACCTTTTAGGGCGATTGGCAAAAGTTAAAAATAAATAATACTAATAATAATTAATAACTATAACATAACAAATCACTTATTACCATATATTATTGTTGAGTAATTACTACAGTATTCCAACTCCTTCCTTCCTTTACTACCACACAGAGGACCACCACAAACACTAGTACAACCAACTGGCTATCACTTCTACCAGCCTCCTCCTCTTAACACACCTCTGCTACCACTACCACTTACGATCACAACGACCACAAACTACTACAATCTTTCCACACCAACACCACACTGTCCACTTCCCTCTCACAAACACCTTCCCTCCCCATCACCACAACACGTCCTTGAGTATGATTCTGCCCCTTCCACCCCCTTCCCGCCTCCCTTCTCTCATACCCATCTCCCTCTACATGCTCTGATACCTGACAGTCCATCCATTCAATTACCGACCACCATCACCTCCCTCCAACACAGCATCAATCCTTCTCAAAGTTTTATTCCCCCTCTCCCTCACTGCCTCCAACAAGGTTCCCCACACCTCCTCCCTCATCTCCTCCAACACAAGTAACCCACCTAAGTGAACTCTTTTCCTCCTCTTTCTATCCTTCACGTCATCAGTACCCCCCCTTACCTCCTCCTACACAGTACCTAGTTGCACTCCTCACTCACCTCCCTCCCTCCTCCCACTCACTTAACATCAGCACATGCTCCTCACCTACTTCCTTCCTTCCTTCCTTCTTCCCTCCCTCCCCAATCCCTCCCTCACCTCACCAGTACCAAAAAGTGCCTCCCCATCTACCTCCCCCCTCTCCCCACCTACAGCCTGGGCAAGTGAAGGCTTCGGCAGGCCAAGTTAAGCGGGCGGGCTGGCATATATATTGGCCCTGGGCTGTAAAACTCCAATCTCGTGTGCCTCGATTGTCACCTCCGCCAGTCACACTCTGATCGGGGAAGGCCACCTCGTTTAAACTTCGTGATGCTATTTTCATATGAAATTTCTCCTCCTACTCCTCCATGGTTGGTGGTGGTGGTAGGTGAAGGGGTAAGGAAGAGGGGGGAGGAAGAAGGGTGGGAGAGTGGGGAAGAGTGGGGAGTGGAGGAGGAGGAGTAGGAGGTGGAAGAATGGGGAGGAGGTGGGCGGAGTAGGAAGAGAAAGGGGAGAAAGAGAGGGAAGAAGAGATGTGGAAGGAGGAGCAGGGAGAGGAAGAGTGGTAGGAGAAGGGAGGAAGAGTGTGGGAGGAGTGGGGGAGGAGGAGGGAGGAAAAGTGGGGGAGGAGGGGAGGAAGAGTAGGGAGGAGGAGATGGAAGGGTGGGGGAGGAGGAGGAAGGAGGAAGTGTAGGGAGGAGGGGATGGGGTGAAAGAGTGGTAGAAGGGGAGGATGTAGGGGGGTAGAGAGAGGAGGAAAGAAGGAAAGAGGAAGACATCGGCGGGAGGAAAAAAGGAGGATAAAGGGTAAAGAAATTAAAAGTGAAAAGGAGTTTGAGAAGTGCCATGGGTAGGGGAGGAGGGAAGGGGAGGTAAAGAGGGTAGGGGAGGAGGGAAGGGAGGTAAAGAGGGTAGGGGAGGAGGAAGGGGAGGAGGAAGAGGGTAGGGGAGGAGGGAAGGGGAGGTAAGGGTAGGGGAGGAGGGAAGGGGAGGTAAAGAGGGTGGGGGGGAGGAGGGAAGGGGAGGTAAAGAGGGTAGGGAGGAGGGAAGGGGAGGTAAAAGGGTAGGGGAGGAGGGAAGGGGAGGTAAAGGGGTGAGGAGGGAAGGGGAGGGAAGAGGGTAGGGGAGGAGGGAAGGGAGGAAAGAGGGTAGGGGAGGAGGGGGAAGGGAGGAGAGGAGGTTGTAGGAGGAAGAAAAGGGAGGAGTCTAGAGAGAGGGGGAAGGGACAAGGATGAGTAGGAGAAGTAAGGGAAGAAAGGTGAGAAAAAGAAATGAAGGAAGGGAGGAGAGAAGGGGGTTAAAATATTTCCTCACTCTAACTCCAATCAACCCCCTCTCACTGAGCCGAGGAAGGAAGTAAGTCCATTATAATGTATAAATGTGTGTGTGTGTGTGTGTGTGTGTGTGTGTGTGTGTGTGTGTGTGTGTGTGTGTGTGTGTGTGTGTGCGCGCGCACACACAGGGTGGTGTAATACGTCTAGTGTGGCAGCAATATGTTAGTGTTAAAGTGAAAGAACTACTTCCTTCCTCTCGCTTTCAACTACCGTCGTTGGCTAGCCCTCGTGGCGAACAGGGAAAGCAACTTGCAGAAGTTTCCCCTGCCAGTACACAGCCTCTTCACTATCAAGACCTCGTGGCAACACACAGTAACTGGGTGCCTCGTGGGAGCTTGACCAACAGGATCTCGGGTAGCAGTGGGCCCCAGAGGACGGCGTATAGGCCCACTGGCATGTGGACGCGCCGACCTCGGGAACCGAACGACTACACCGGCGGACGAAGGCAAGTCATGATGGACGAGCAACGAAGGCGAAACCCAACAAACTGGGCTATCGGCAGTCCATTGCAATTCTCCTTCTCCCAGTCGTTGCAACACTTGCACCACTGGATGTGTGGTTGCAGCCTGCGCCCCTGCCTCACCACATAAATCAACTCAAGCGCAGCCATCATCCAGTTCATCATACCTCCCACCATCACTAAAACCCCTATACACCAACTCTATGGCGACGGGTACAGGCAGAGATGACTGCCGGGAGTCTCTAGTCACAACTCTGCAGGGCGGTACAGATAAGATGGTCGTTTATGCACTGGGATCTAGGCAGCAGTGCAATCCAGTCCTTCTGTGCGACTCATCAGCCCTTTCGAGAAGCCCACTCTGCTCACCACCCATGGGGAGGGGCTAGAAAAGTGCCCTAATTAGCCCGACTGCAAACCGGGCAGACAAGCGCCAGCGCCGAAAACACTGCCCTCCTACACTAGATGTAGCCCTCCACACGTGCAACATCTATGAACAACTCTGGTGGTCCGTATCGGCCTCTTTAGTCACCTCAAAACTAACCAACGAAGGTGACATCCCTAATAACTCATATCATTATATCATACCTGGATGACTGACAGCAAGGTCTTAGTAGTAGCAGTGTCTGTCTATCTGTTTTTTAGAGTGTGTGTGTGTGTGTGTGTGTGTGTGTGTGTGTGTGTGTGTGTGTGTGTTTGTGTGTGTGTGTGTGTGTGTGTGTGTGTGTTTACGTGTGTTTAAATGTGTGTGTGTGTGTGTGTCGCATGTGATATACAGAGATGGGTCTGAGTGTATCTGCATGTGTATGAGCTCCAACGCCGCCTGTGCTACATACAAGCAGACACACGCCACCTCTCTGCACATACATTTGCGACGCGTATAGTGCCAGTGTATATAGTGCGCCAATATGTGATATGAACGAGCGTATATACATACGTATATATATGTGTGTTTAAGGGTGTGTGTGTGTGTGTGTGTGTGTGTGTGTGTGTGTGTTATTTTGTTTTGTGTGTGTGAACAGTGACAATATTCATATAAATGTGATGCGTTTCATTTGCGCGTCTTTCTATTTGTGTGTATATATGTATGTAGTACATGTAATAATAATAATAATAATAATAATAATAATAATAATAATAATAAAAACAACAATAATAATAACAACGGTTTATTGAAACACATGGCACCCCCCCCCCCCCCCCCCCCCCCCTCTCTCTCGGTAGCACACAGCATTCAACACGTGAATATTCTACACAGCCTCACATGCAAGAAACAAAATATTTGAAAGGCCTGGTAGCTGCCTGTGCGGTCAGCCCCAGCGTCCCAACACCTGAAACACACACACGGGCTACAAAAACCATTGGACAAGCTTCGTTTCACACTTTGTATGCCGACCAAATATTCATTGAAAATTCATCAAATCATTTCCACCACTACCTCTGTGTACGTACGTGTGTGTGTGTGTGTGTGTGTGTGTGTGTGTGTGACGGGTCGTGCTCCTTCCCTAGCAGCAGGCAGGGCAGGGTAAGGGCAAGGCAGGAGAAGGTAGGTGAGGTAGGTAGGCGGGTAGCGTTAGGTTCAAGTTGGGTTCGGTTTGGTTTGGATGAATTAGTAAGGTTTGATCTAGTTGGGCAGGGCAGGTAGGGTTGGGCAGGGCAGGGTGGGGTAGGGTAGGGCAAGGGGCAGGAGTAGGGTAGGATGGAATAGGAGTTGGTTGGACGGGGTAAAGTTAGATAGGGTTAAATTGGGTTGGCTAGGGAGGCAAGACAGATTTGAGTAAGGAAGGCTTGGATAGGTAAGGTAAGGTAAGGTAGGGGTAAGGTAGAGCAGGTCAGGGGTGAGTGTGGGGAGTCTTGTATCAACACATTAATTAAACTGTCTAAGGTAAGGCAAGGGCAAGGCAAAGGCAAGGCACAGGGGCAAGCCAAGGCATTTCATCGCTAACAACAACAATAATAATAATAATAATAATAATAATAATAATAATATAATAATATATAATAATAATAAAATAATAGTGATGATGATAATAATAATGAAAATAGTATCTGAACAATTATAACTAGAAATACGCTTCGAGATTCTGATAATTCAAACTATTAAACTAAAACTTTTTGGTAATAAACGTAAAAAATATATATGTACACAACAATGAAAAAATAATATAAATTTTCAGTATATTAAATTACTGAAAATTACTGACTGACTGAACAAATTTAATAACAATACAGAGTAAATAAAAATAGAACTACAATTTATAAAGTTTCATTTATATCAAGTTGTTGACAATCAGTGACAATTTAACATTTTAACCAAACTATCATGATAATAAAAATCTACTTTAACAAAATAAACAAGTAAATTCAAAACCCAAAGGACAAAATTCGGCTAATAATACTAATTTAATAGAAGCTTGATAATGTGTTACAATCGCTAACTACAGAACCAAACTACACACATCATGTTTACATTAACTGAGCCGTAACTATCTGGCTAATTAAGCTAAACTGGTTATTTTCGTCTGTTTACCCAATTATATACCAAATCGAACGTTTATGCTAAAATAAATAAAAAATAAATGCTACCTATTTCACGTGCAATTGCGTCACCTTTGTCCAGCTGAATAAATCGGTGTATCCACTATTTATTTTAATCTTTAAAAAGAAAACAAAACAAGATTCAATTATATCAACGGAATTGAACAAATCTCAATTATTCGATTTTGTTTTAATAAGGAAAAGAACACACACACACACACACACACACACACACACACACATTAAGACACCACCACTCAAAATGATCAATTATTTGACAGAATCGAGCAAACAATTGCTTATTTTGTCTACGGGGTCCAACAGCGTCGAATAATTGAGCAAACGCGGTGTTTCTATAGTAAACAATGACCCGTTTTATATGGCCCAATTGCTTTAATTCGGCGGCGCTTCAAACTGACCCTACAGTGATCCCTCTCCACTCCTACAGTGATCCCTCTCCACCCTACAGTGATCCCTCTCCACTCCTACAGTGATCCCTCTCCACCCCCACAGTGATCCCTCCACCCTCCTACAGATCCCTCTCCACCCCTACAGTGATCCTCTTCAGTCCTACAGTGATCCCTCTCCACCCCTACAGTGAGCCCCTCTCCACTCCTACAGTGATCCCTCCACCCCTACAGTGAGCCTTCCACTCCTACAGTGATCCTCTCCACTCCTACAGTGATCCTCTCCACCCCTTCAGTGAGCCCTCCACCCCTACAGTGAGCCCTCCACTCCCACAGTGATCCCTCACCACCCCTACAGTGAGCCTCTCCACCCTTACAGTGATCCCTCCACCCCTACAGTGAGCCCCTCTCCACCCCACAGTGAGCCCTCTCCACCCCACAGTGAGCCCTCTCCACCCACAGTGAGCCCTCTCCACCCCTGCAGTGAGCCCTCTCCACCCCTACAGTGATCCTCTCCACCCTTACAGTGATCCCTCCACCCCCACAGTGATCCCTCCACCCCCTACAGTGATCCCTCCACCCCCACAGTGACCTCCACCCCACAGTGAGCCCCCTCCACCCCCACAGTGAGCCCTCCAACCCCACAGTGAGCCCCCTCTCCACCCCACAGGAGCCCTCTCCACCCCACAGTGAGCCCTCTCCACCCCCACAGTGAGCCCTCTCCACCCCTACAGTGAGCCCTCTCCACTCCCACAGTGATCCCTCACCACCCCCACAGTGAGCCCTCTCCACCCCCACAGTGAGCCCTCTCCACCCCTACAGTGAGCCCTCCACCCCTACAGTGAGCCCCTCTCCACCCCTACAGTGCGCCCCTCCACCCCTACAGTGGCCCTCTCCACCCCTACAGTGAGCCCTTCACCCCTACAGTGAGCCCTTCCACCCCTACAGTGAGCCCTCTCCACTCCACAGTGATCCTCACCACCCCTACAGTGATTCCTCTCCACTCCTCCTGGCAACACTTTATTTGACCTCTCTCGTTGTGAACTTGACCAGATTCTTGGCCTTTAAGTGGTTCAATTTCAATAAAATCGACAATTAGTTCGGGTGAAATCGATGATTACATTATTAAGATACAAAGTTATACACAAGAGGTTGTTCTGTAAGTATTAAAATTGACCTATAACACCCAGTAATCGACCTATAACACCCAGTAATAGACCTATAACACCCAGTAATAGACCTATAACACCCAGTAATAGACCTAACACCCAGTAATAGACCTATAACACCCAGTAATAGACCTATAACACCAGTAATAGACCTATAACACCCAGTAATAGACCTATAACACCCAGTAAGACATATAACACCCAGTAATAGACCTATAACACCCAGTAAGACCTATAACACCCAGTAATAGACCTATAACACCCAGTAAGACATATAACACCCAGTAATAGACCTATAACACCCAGTAATAGACCTATAACACCCAGTAATAGACCTATAACACCCAGTAATCGACCTATAACACCCAGTAATAGACCTATAACACCCAGTAATAGACCATAACACCCAGTAATAGACCTATAACACCCAGTAATAGACCTATAACACCCAGTAAGACATATAACAACGCAATAGACCTATAACACCGTGTAATAGACCTAACACCCAGTAGACCTATAACACCCAGTACATATAACACCGTAACAGACCCATAACACCCAGTAATAGACCTATAACACCCAGTAATAGACCTATAACACCCAGTAATAGACCTATAACACCCAGTAATAGACCTATAACACCCAGTAAGACATATACACCCAGTAATAGACCTATAACACCCAGTAATAGACCTATAACACCAGTCACAGACCCATAACACCCAGAATAGACCTATAACACTCCAGTAATAGACCTATAACACCCAGTAATAGACCTATAACACCCAGTAATAGACATATAACACCCAGTAATAGACCTATAACACCCAGTAATAGACCTATAACATCCAGTAATAGACCCACACCCAGTAACAGACCTATAACACCCAGTAATAGACCTATAACACCCAGTAATAGACCTATAACACCCAGTAATAGACCCATAACACCTGTGCAATAGACCCAACACCCAGATAGACCTATAACACCCAGTAAGACCTATAACACCCAGTAATAGACCTATAACACCCAATAGACCTATAACACCCAGAATAGACCTATAACACCCAGAATAGACCTATAACCCAGTAATAGACCTATAACACCCAGTAATAGACCCATAACACCCAGTAATAGACCTATAACACCCAGTAATAGACCTATAACACCAGTACAGACCTATAACACCCAGTAACAGACTATAACACCCAGTAACAGACCTATAACAGCAAACCACCCAGTAAGACATATAACACCAGTAATAGACCTATAACACCCAATAACAGACCTATAACACCCAGTAAGACCTATAACACCCAGTAGACCTATAACACCAGTAAACCTAACAAAGACTATAAAAAGATATATAACCCAGTAGACCTATAACACCCAGCACAGACCTATAACACCCAGTAAGACATATAACACCCAGTAATAGACCCATAACACCCAGTAATAGACATATAACACCCAGTAATAGACCTATAACACCCAGTAATAGACCTATAACACCCAGTAACAGACATATAACACCCAGTAATAGACCTATACACCAGTAATAGACCTATAACACCCAGTACAGACCTATAACACCCAGTAATAGACATATAACACCCAGTAATAGACCTATAACACCCAGTAATAGACCTATAAACACCCAGTAATAGACCTATAACACCCAGAACAGACCTATAACACCCAGTAATAGACCTATAACACCCAGTAATAGACCTATAACACCCAATAGACCTATAACACCCAGTAATAGACCTATAACACCCAGTAATAGACCTATAACACCCAGTAATAGACCTATAACACCAGTCATAGACCTATAACACCCAGTAATAGACCCATAACACCCAGTAATAGACCTATAACACCCAGTAAGACATATAACACCCAGTAATAGACCTATAACATCCAGTAATAGACCTATAACACCCAGTAATAGACCTATAACACCCAGTAATAGACCTATAACACCCAGTAATAGACCTATAACACCCAGTAATAGACCTATAACACCCAGTAATAGACCTATAACACCCAGTAATAGACCTATAACACCCAGCACAGACCCATAACACCCAGTAACAGACCTATAACACCCAGTAATAGACCTATAACACCCAGTAAGACCCATAACACCCAGCACAGACCTATAACACCCAGCAATAGACCTATAACACCCAGTAACAGACCTATAACCCCAGTAAGACATATAACACCCAGTAATAGACCTATAACATCCAGTAATAACACCCAACACCCAGTAATAGACCCACACTGCACAGACCTATAACACCCAGTAATACCCATAACATCCATAATACCTATAAAACCCAGCACAGACCTATAACACCCAGTAATAGACCCATAACACCCATTAATAGACCTATAACAACCAGTAACAGACCTATAACACCCAGTAATAGACCCATAACACCCAGTAACAGACCTATAACACCCAGTAATAGACCTATAACACCCAGTAATAGACCTATAACACCTAGTAATAGACATATAACACCAGTAATAGACCTATAACACCCAGTAATAGACCTATAACACCCAGTAATAGACCTAACACCAGTAATAGACCTATAACACCCAGCAATAGACCTATAACACCCAGTAATAGACCTATAACACCCAGTAATAGACCTATAACACCCAGTAATAGACCTATAACACCGTAATAGACCTATAACACCCAGTAATAGACCTATAACACTCAGTAATAGACCTATAACACCCAGTACAGACCTAAACACCCAGACAGACCTATAACACCCAGTAATAGACATATAACACCCAGTAATAGACACTATAACACCAGTACAGACATATAACACCCAGTAATAGACCTATAACACCCAGTAATAGACATATAACACCCAGTAACAGACCTATAACACCCAGTAATAGACATATAACACCCAGTAATAGACCTATAACACCCAGTAATAGACCTATAACACCCAGTAACAGGCTATAACACCCAGTAACAGACCTATAACACCCAGTAACAGACCTATAACACCCAGTAATAGACCTATAACACCCAGTAATAGACCCAACACCCAGTAACAGACCTATAACACCCAGTAATAGACCTATAACACCCAGTAATAGACCTATACCCAGGTAATAGACCTATAACACCCAGTAATAGACCTATAACACCCAGTAATAGACATATAACACCCAGTAATAGACCTATAACACCCAGTAATAGACCTATAACACCAGTAATAGACCTATAACACCCAGTAATAGACCTATAACACCCAGTAATAGACATATAACACCCAGTAATAGACCTATAACACCCAGTAATAGACCTATAACACCCAGTAATAGACCTATACACCCAGTAATAGACCTATAACACCCAGTAATAGACCTATAACACCCAGTAATAGACCTATAACACCCAGCACAGACCTATAACACCCAGTAATAGACATATAACACCCAGTAATAGACCTATAACACCAGTAATAGACCTATAACACCCAGTAATAGACCTATAACACCCAGTAATAGACCTATAACACCCAGTAATAGACATATAACACCCAGTAATAGACCTATAACACCCAGTAATAGACCTATAACACCCAGTAATAGACCTATAACACCCAGTAATAGACCTATAACACCCAGTAATAGACCTATAACACCCAGTAATAGACCTATAACAATCCAGTAATAGACCTATAACACCCAGTAATAGACCTATAACACCCAGTAATAGACTATAACACCCAGTACAGACCCATAACACCCAGTAATAGACCTATAACACCCAGTAATAGACCAACACCGTAAAACAAACCCAGTAATAGACCTATACTAAGACCTATAACACCCGTAATAGACCTATAACACCCAGTAAGACATATAACACCCAGTCAGACCCATAACACCCAGTAATAGACCTATAACACCAGTAATAGACCTATGCCCTAATAGACCTATAACACCCAGCACAGACCTATAACACCAGTAATAGACATATAACACCCAGTAATAGACCTATAACACCAGTAATAGACCTATAAACCAGCAGAGACCTATAACACCGAAAGACTATAACACCCTAAGAATAACACCCGACAGACCTATAACACCAGTAATAGACCACAAGAAGACATATAACACCCAGTAATAGACCTATAACACCCAGTAAAAACACCAGACAGACCTATAACACCCAGTAATAGACCATAACACTAGTAATAGACCTATAACACCCAGTAATAGACCTATAACACCCAGTAATAGACCTATACACCCAGAATAGACCTATAACACCCAGTAATAGACCTATAACACCCAGTAATAGACCTATAACACCCAGAAGACATATAACACCCAGTAATAGACCTATAACACCCAGTACAGACCTATAACACCCAGTAATAGACCAAACCAAAGTAATAGACCTATAACACCAGTAACAGACCCATATACACCCAGTAAAGACCCAACACCCAGCAATAGACATATAACACCCAGAATGACCTATAACACAGTAATAGACCATAACACCCAGAATAGACCTATAACACCCAGAATAGACTATAACACACAGAAGTAAAACCAAGCAATAGACCTATAACACCCAGAAGACCTATAACACCCAGTAATAGACCTATAACACCCAATAGACCCATAACACCCAGTAATAGACCACCCAACACCAGTAATAGACCTATCACCCAGACAACCTATAACCCGTAAGACCAAACATAACACCCAGTAATAGACCTATAACACCCAGTACAGACCTATAACACCCAGTAACAGACCCATAACACCCAGTAATAGACCATAACACGCAGTAATAGACCTATACACCAGTAATAGACCATAACCCCTGCACAGACCTATAACACCCAGTAATAGACCTATAACACCAGTAGACCTATAACACCAGTAATAGACCTAACACCCAGTATAGACATATAACACCCAGTAACAGACTACACCCAGAAACCATAACACCAGTAAAGACACCAGATAAAGACTATATAACACCAGTAATAGACCTATAACACCCAGTAATAGACCTATAACCCAGTAATAGACCTATAACACCCAGTAATAGACCTATAACACCCAATGTAGACCTATAACGCAATGTAGACATATAACACCCAGTAATAGACCTATAACGCAGTAATAGACCTATAACACCCAGTAATAGACCTATAACACCCAGTAATGAACCTATAACACCCAGTAATAGACCTATAACACCCAGTAATAGACATATAACGCAGTAATAGACCTATAACACCCAGTAATAGACCTATAACCCAGTAATAGACCTATAACACCCAGTAATAGACCTATAACCCAGTAATAGACCTATAACACCCAGTAATAGACCTATAACACCCAGTAATAGACCTATAACACCCAGTAATAGACCTATAACACCCAGTAATAGACCTATAACGCCCAGTAATAGACCTATAACACCCAGTAATAGACCTATAACGCAGTAATAGACCTATAACACCCAGTAATAGACCTATAACGCCCAGTAATAGACATATAACGCAAGTAGACCTATAACGCAGTAATAGACCTATAACACCCAGTAATAGACCTATAACGCAATATGAACATATAACACCCAGTAATAGACCTATAACACCAGTAATAGACCTATAACACCCAATAGACCTATAACACCCAGTAATAGACTTTAACACCCCGTAATAGACCTATAACACCCAGTAATAGACCTATAACACCCAGTAATAGACATATAACGCAGTAATAGACCTATAACACCCAGTAATAGACCTATAACACCCAGTAATAGACCTATAACACCCAGTAATAGACCTATAACACCCAGTAATAGACCTATAACGCAGTAATAGACCTATAACACCCAGTAATGACCTATAACACCCAGTAACAAACCTATAACACCCAGTAATAGACCTATAACCCAGTAATAGACCTATAACGCAGTAATAGACCTATAACACCCGTCAATGGACCTATAACACCCAGTAATAGACCTATAACACCCAGTAATAGACCTATAACACCCAGTAATAGACCTATAACCCAGTAATAGACCTATAACCCAGTAATAGACCTATAACCCAGTAATAGACCTATAACACCCAGTAATAGACCTATAACCCAGTAATAGACCTATAACCCAGTAATAGACCTATAACACCCCATAATAGACCTATAACACCCAGTAATAGACCTATAACACCCAGTAATAGACCTATAACGCAGTAATAGACCTATAACGCAGTAATAGACCTATAACACCCAGTAATAGACCATAACGCAGTAATAGACCTATAACACCCAGTAATAGACCTATAACACCCAGTAATAGACCTATAACACCCAGTAATAGACCTATAACGCAGTAATAGACCTATAACACCCAGTAATGAACCTATAACGCAGTAATGAACCTATAACCCAGTAATAGACCTATAACACCCAGTAATAGACCTATAACACGTATTAGACCCTATAACACCCAGTAATAGACCTATAACGCAATAGACCTATAACACCCAGTAATAGACCTATAACACCCAGTAATAGACCTATAACACCCAGTAATAGACCTATAACACCCAGTAATAGACCTATAACACCCAGTAATAGACCTATAACGCAGTAATAGACCTATAACACTTAATAGACCTATAACACCCAGTAAGACCTATAACACGATAATAGACCCATAACACCCAGTAATAGACCTATAACGCAGTAATAGACCTATAACAGTAAGACCTATAACGCAGTAATAGACCTATGTACCCAACAATAGACCTATAACGCAATAATAGACCTATAACACCCAATGTAGACCTATAGCAATAATAGACCTATAACACAGTAATAGACCTATAACCCAGTAATAGACCTACACCCAGTAATAGACCTATAACACCCAGTAATAGACCTATAACACCAGTAAGATACCTAACGCAGTAATAGACCTATAACACCCCGTAATAGACCTATAACACCCAGTAATAGACCTATAACACCAGTAATAGACACCTATAACACCAGTAAATAGACCTATAACTTACTGATAATAGACCTATAACACCCGTAATAGACCTATAACACCCAGTAATAGACCTATAACACCCAGTAATAGACCTATAACAGTAGACCTATAACCCCAGTAATAGACCTATAACACCCAGTAATAGACCTATAACACCCATTAATAGACCTATAACACCCAGTAATAGACCTATAACACCAGTAATAGACCTATAACACCAGTAATAGACCTGATGAAAGTCTTAAAACAGTATCGAAAATAAAACAATGAATCAATTCTATGGTTTATGCAGATTTTACAGGATAAAACAACCAAATTTTAGCGTTTTTCCACCACCTTCAGTTTAACCCACCACCACCTTCAGTTTAAGCCCACCCACCCACCCTTCAGTTTAACTCACCACCACCACCTTCAGTTTAATTCACCACCACCACCCACCACCCATCAGTTTAACCCACCACCACCCTTCAGTTTAACCCACCACCACCACCCATCAGTTTAACCCACCAAACTGCCCCAAGTAACACCTTGCTGTAACAAAAGCTTCAGTCAGGGAACAGCCCAGTCTAAACACTTTGCATCTTTTAACAATGTAGCGTCTCAATAGGGGTTAGAGAGAGAGAGAGAATATATTATATTATGAAGAGAACAATTTCCATATAAATCTCCCAGTTAAACGCTATATTCAGGCGTCTCTCTCCTTGTCTGATAAATAGTCATATTAATCACCGTCATCCTCCCTCCCTCTCTCCCTCTCCTCCCCCTATTCCTCCCAATCCTCACACACACACACACACTTTCAGCCTGTGTTAACGTGTGTATACTATATATCCTCATCATATTTCCTTTCCATTCCATACATTTTATTCAATCTCTCATGATTTTTATCTACTAACTCAAGATGTTAACAAAATCACCTAAAATCAATAAAAGTTTCTTAAATCCTTTTATATCAACCAAATCATCTAATTTAATCTAAAAAAATCTAATCTAATCTTTTACCTTGTGTACATAATTCTTATCTATTTACATCACAATTAACCTAACTCCATCTGCTCTACCAGTTAAATATATATACAATTAATTATCTTCTTTAGTTAATTAGGTTAATCTGTTTATCTTTTTTGGAGGAAGAGGAGGGTGGGGTGGGGTGGAGGGAGGGTGGAGGTCAGGAGGAGGAGGAGAAGTGGTGTGTGTTAGTCAGTGAAGATTTACGTATCTGTTTTTATTAGTAATAAAAACACTGTAATTATCATACAGTTTTTATCACCTACAGTGTAATTAACGACTGGAGTAGAGGCTTATGAACTGTAAATTACGATTTATAAAGAATAGTGTGGCAGAACAACTAATAACCAACAATAACAACAACCAACATCAGAACAGATACAATACAACAATAACAACATCAAGATTAACAACAACAAATAATAACACCTAGAACAAATAAGCCAACAATAGTAACATCAGAACAAATAACATAGAACAACAAATAATGACACCTAGAACAAAAACAAACAAACAACAATAAAAAAAAAACATAAAAAAACAAAAAAAACGAAAACAAATATAAAAACATCAAAGAACAAAACAACAAATAACAATGAAATAAATAACTAAAAATTACTGTGATAATAACTCAAAATAAACACAACAGTAACAACTATAACTACAAGAAAAAAACAAAACAACAACAACAACATACACAAAACCACAACAGTAGCAACAATACAACAAATACAACAATTACCCAACACAACGACAACTACTGACGACACTTCCATAAAAGGTTAAGTTTGTGCTGATTCGTAAATGTCACTGAAATAATGAAGGTCGTTCTTTGTATCTACTAAATAACTCAGTATTACAGTGTGTGTGTGTGTGTGTGTGTGTGTGTGTGTGTGTGTGTGTGTGTGTGTGTTTCTGGGGCTAGGAGGAGGAGGAGGAGGAGGAGGAGAGGTAGATGCCAATGATAATGCTCAAAGAAGAAGGAAGGAAGAGGAGGAGAAGGAAGGGGAAGAAAGGGAGGAGAGAGTAAAAGTAAATGAGGACTAATAGGAAGAAGATGGAGAGGAGGAGGAGGAGGAAGAGGAGGAAGAAGGTGAAATAGATCGAGAGTGAGTGGTGAGAGTATGACAGTCATAAAAACAACACACCATAAGTACCATATACCTCTACAATACCACTTATCACCCCGCCTTATTGCCTCACATAGGTTAAGAACGCCCCAGGTAACCTGGCCCAAAGATCCCTCTCCCACTTAGAACCGCCCATAAAGTCGACCTTCGAGGATGGTTGGATGGCATCGTCCTCGTACCAGCTATTCAGAATGGGGGCACAGTGGTGATGTCTCGTAGTTTATCTCGCTGGAAGGGTTGGGCGTTATATCACCTCTTAAAAAAGTCTCGCTAGCCCTTACCTGGCGAGATATTTATGTGTGAATACTGTTAGACTGACTGTACATATATATACATACCAAAGGGCCCCCAGTGTGTATGTATATTTATGTATATTCCTGGTATAGATACATATATTCATTACATACATATATACATAAATACATACCTACCGTTACCCATAGGCTGTAGACATAAGGAATATGTATGAAAAACATGTAATATATATATGGATAGAGGTTGTTTTTATATCAGTATCCTCGCTAAAAACACCCCCCACCTTCTTCGTCTCGTCCACATACAAACATACATAAAGACACAATCCTTCAAACCACACACACAGACATACATACATACTGTACATAGCATAAAACATTAATCACCGACTCAACACATATCTAAACAAACACAAACCCCCCACACATACAAAGGCCAACACATACGAAATTCCAAAACCCCACACACAAACCATACATACACAAGCCCATACAATCATCACACAAGCATTCTGTACATATATATACACACACACGCACACACACACTACTTTGCTGTCATTCGGAATCGAGTATGACGATCATCCATCTATGATGCAATGATATGAGTTATTAAAGATGATCACCTTGTTGGTGAGCTCTAATGTGACTCGAGAACCCAATGCAGGAACCCAGAGGTCGTTCACACATGTTGAACGTGGCGAGGCCTACACTAATGCAGGAGGGGCGGCAGCAGCATCTTTCCGGCGTTGGCGCTTGTCTGCCTCGGTAGCATGCAATCCAGCTAACTCAAGTGTGCTTTACAGGCATTTCAGTTCGCCTATGTAGGATGGATTGTCGAATGAAAGCTTGACTACCATCTGTTCCTCTCCGCAGCAGGCTCACCCTTCAGAAGAGTATACCCAGGCCCCTATGAGTCAGCCCTCGTCTGGGGAGCCAGGACTCACTATGGCTGCTTATATCCATGTTATGCCTATCAGCTCTTTGCCACAATCTTTCAGAACTCATCGTCCCCATCGCTTTTCTTTTTGAACTATGGTTACAGCGACCATTTTTGACCAACTGGGCGAATTTTAAGCGGTATCTTTAGCTCACCCCAAGGGTGACCAAGTATCCTCGAAAAGAGATATCAGTCACTTTAGCCAGGACTCGATTGCACTGCTGCCTAAATCCAGTGCATAAACGACCATCTTATCTGTACCGCCCAGTGCGGTTTGCGACTAGAACTCCCGAGATCACCTAACTTCTTGCACGTCGCCACCTCAGTCCCATAGAACCTACAAGCATGTATTTGCCCAGAGCAGTTGGCTGATGAGGGTTAGCGGATGTGTTTTGTTCATATACACACACACACAAACGACTAAACACCACACAAAAAAACAACTACACCCATACACAAACAAACAACACACACCAATCCATCTTCCTTGTCCAGAAATTATAGTGGTACCGTTATAGAACAGAAGCCTCCTGATCAAGTTCCATCATTTTTTCAAAGATCGCGATCACATCCATTACTTTCAGACTACTTGGGATCAACCTCTCAAGGAAGTGACCTACTCCATCAAGACACTGACAGGACTCTCTCTCCCCTACTATCCATTTTACATTCTTATCAGTAAACAGGAATAAGGTATAAAAAAAAAAAAAGAAAAAGGGAAACAAAGATAAATAAAAATAAAAAAAACAACGAAAACCAAAAGAAATTTATATCAGTTTACCCTGATATCACAAGAAGTTGAACCTTGAAAAAATTTGGGACTTTCCAGAACTTTTTACGGTAATGAGATCAACTTATAACGAAACAACGTTCTAAAGGTGACACATTTGTAACTACACATCCATAATTTACCCTACAGACAGTACATTATATTTATCAGGTAATCTATCACTATAAAGAGCCATCATCTATCACCATGAAACAGCAATCAAGGCTACCGCAGTGTGTTAATAGATTATTAACTTACAAGTACGATAGAGCTAAAACAACGTACAGGATCTCACACTATTACAGTGGCCCTCAATTATACAGACTACACACACACACACACACACACACACACACACACACACACACACACACACACACACACACACACACACACACACACACACACAACAGAAACTCCCTACGGGCCCCTGATATAGACACTGCCAAAAGCCGCTGCAGTGTCTCTCTCATTGTATGACAGCAGAATGCCTTTTATACCGTAAACTCTCGCTTATGGGCCCTTGACGTGAGACTACTGGGTTTGGGATCTCGTGATGGCACTGTTGGCAAGAACCACACATATGTATTTTTTTTTTTTACTTGGTGCAATAGAGGCAGAGAGAGGTGTCTTATATCGATAAGCCAAACTCTCAGTAACAGACCATCAACATTTCACTTCTGGCTTAAAATTGTCTTTGTAACATCAACAGGATAATTAAGATTGTTAGAATGTGTGAAGCTGCAGAGAAAAGGACCCAACATGACTGACATTTCTGGTCAGTTTAGAACCATAACGGAAGTTGGGGGGCGATAAGGGGGGCAGGACCGGGGGAAGGACAAGACCGGGGGGCAAGACCGGGGAGAGGGCAAGACCGAGAAGGGAAGAACTAAAGACCGGGGAAGGGGGCAAGACCGGGGAAGGGGAAGGGGAAGGGGAAGGGGTTGGTGGCGTTAGTATTTGATGAAATGACTGGACAAACAATGGAAGACGGAAGACTATCGTATTAATTCCTTTGATATATAATCCGAATGAAGTCACTGTTTATTAATTTCAAAAGTTCTAACAAAACCATCTGTATTATTCACTGGTGCCTCCATGAAATATATTCTTTTATGGATGACCTGGAAACTTCAGAACACACATATTTCACCTGAAGATTAACCCACTCTAATACTACCTAGACGTTGGGTGCAGCCTAGGGGTGCAAGACAGATGGGATTCCCAATTAACTTTAGGGTGTTTGGCTCTTCAGATGAACTAAGCTGGGGTGACTTGTCTTCAGGTGTGAACTAAGCTGGGGGTGTTTAATCTTCAGGTGAACCCCAGGGGGTGTTTGTCTTCAGGTGAACTAAGCTGGGGGGTGTGTTTAATCTTCAAGTGTGAACTAAGCTGGGGTGTTTAATCTTCAGTGAACTAAGCTGGGGTGTTTAATCTTCAAGACTAAGCTGGGGTGTTTAATCTTCAGGTGTGTACTAAGCTGGGTGTTTAATCTTCAAGAGTGCTCTTTTTTTTAATTATAACAGTACATCCTTTTTGCGCTACCTCTCACCGCAGACACCATGACGTTCATATAACAAAACATTATAAATATTTCGTAACTCTATTATTTAAAATGGTAATTCTTGCTGACTAATATATTCATTATATGTGAAAAAAATGAGTATAATGAATGTGGACAATTTTTTTAACACTGTGATGATGAATTTCGGTGATATGTGTCGCTTTTCTTGGTGAATGACTGGAAAACAATTACAGAAAAATAATATATATTAAAACTCGGTGAAACCTCCATCTAACGAACTATATGAGATAAAAATTCGTTATAATGAGGGTCTGTGGATTATAAAAACCTTCAACTTACGGATTACATGGAGAGAGTCCATTATATGAAGGTTTAACGCCAAATAAAATAAAAACTTCAGGTAAGCTACTATGCAATTAAATGGAGTTTGTATTGTTAGAATGTAAATGTGTAAAAAGAAATTAAAAACAAGGTAGAATTGAAGACACAAATTATCCCGCAATCATTAGAAATGAAGTTGACATAAACATAGCAAAATCACCAGTTATCTCGTTCAGAGCGTCGTAACTCACAAATGGCACAAGATTTACTGATATTTTCTGTCGTCCCAGAACTCTGTAGTAAACTGCTGCTGGACAAAATTAATTCTATGTCAAATCAGATTTGGTGGGGCTATTGCAAAACAAAAAAGTATTAGAGGGGATGATGGTGGGGAAGAGAACAGGAAAGGGGAAGGAGGGAGGAAAGGGAAGGAGGGAGAAGTGATGGGGAGAGGGAGGATAATACAACATGGACAAGGGAGGGGGTCAAATATTTTCTCCATATTAACCCCATCATGGTTATATTATTGAGAAAAACTCGTGCCGGACTCAACTCACAATGGAAACAGCACAATTAGGCTTCATTTATCTTGCAAATAACAACTGTCATAGAACACACAGCAACATTATTCGTAATCCCCCAACCTTCTTTGGAATAAGAACTACTTAGTGTTCTCATTGGGTTACCTCAGGGACATATATTCTTTGTCATTTTATAATAAGCATTCAGCAATGAGATGGCAAATATGAATAAACAAAATGCTTAAAAATCACAAAACTAATATCATCTAAAATAGGCTCACAATTACACTATGACATTACACTTAACTACATATGCGTTCATTTACTAGAAAACAATTTTAAATTCAATAAAGCTTATACGAAGATTTTGTACTGTGAGTTGGTCCACTAAGTACACGAAATTAAAAGGTAATTACTTGAAGATGGAACAAAAATAATTTGGAAAGCTATTTTTTTGGGGGTTATTTTGTACTTTTAATTTACTAGTTACGTTGATTTTACATCTTCGGTTGATATTCTCTCGTAGGAACCTCTGAAGGAATCTTGGCGGGTTTTATAATATCAGGGACCTCGGTTATGTCTCGATCTCAAAGACATAGGACCAACAACTCGGGTTTTATTTATTTATTTTTAGTCAGAAACATACGATAATTGTCTTAAACTGAGAATATTAATAAAGACTTACAATTTAGTTTGGGTTTCAATGCAATTTCAACGCCATTATTGTAGACAGCATGTTTTTTGTTTTTCCCAGTCTAAATATATATATGAATTGGTTGCAGAAATATTAGCCTTACAGGCTTTATTAATCAAGTCTGATAGCCGAATTATCGTATTATTATTATTATTATTATTACCAGACAGTAGTTGGCCAAGTTGTCTCTTGAAAGCTTAAATCAAGTAACCAAAATTACTTGATACAAATTCAAGAGAAGTTGAGGCCTAGGCTGGTATGCACAAAAGGGATCGTAAGTTATTCAGATGAAGATAAAATAACAACGGAAGGTTCACTGGCCCTTACGGCTCCCTGGGTGTTGCTCTCCTCTTCAGACACGAGAACCTAACATCAACTTTTGACGTTAGTTACTTCTTACCAAATTATGGCTGACAGCTCATGGCTATCTGATGCTCACCCGGCACCGAACCTTCGACGTGTACGTGAGGGTGTTTGAATGCGAGTCAACCTTCTATGTGAAGCGACCAAGCTGCTTCTCGTGACTGTACTTGTATATGAGTGTGTATTTGCGTGAGAACGCATTGTTCATAGCGTGCACAATGGACGTAACGATCCTCATAAGCCAACTCCACTCATCACATCTCGTGTACATCAAGTATAATTTTCTTTTCACATCAAAAGTAAAATAAATCTCTCTTGATAACTGTTACGATAATGCAACGACCCTCTCTCAAAAACCAGACCTCCCTAAAAAAAACTCATAAAACCGGACCAGCTCAAAGTCCCCACCCCCAAACCGGACCTCCCTCGACATATCGGGCCTTCCTCAAACACCCTCCCCCCCAAAAGCTGGACCCCCTCAAAAACCCATGTCCTCTGTACAACTATCACTCTCCCATACGTCCTTGTGGCCTGCAGATTAGGTATCCACACAATATTTTTTTTTGGCATATCGGTCCAAGATTTTCTATCTTCTATTTTACACACACACACACACACACACACACACACACACACACACACAAATATTCTTCTAAAACACGTGTCCATGGGTGTACATGTCCGTTTACTGATTTTCTGGGGTTTCTTCAAAGGTAATACCACCTGTCTGGGACTCGACAGCGGCAGATCGACGCCAAAGACCACCCGCAATAACCACGGACTCGACACAACGACAGTCGACACCACCAACCACAGTACTCGACACAGCAATGATCGATACCACCAACCAGAGGACTCCAACACAGCAACAGTCGACCACCACAACCAGAGGACTCGACACAGCAACAGTCGACCACCAACCAGAGGACCGACACAGCAACAGTCGATACCACCAACACAGTCGAACATGACAGTCGACCACTACCAGCAACAGGAGTCGGCAGCAACGATCGACCACCATCAGCGGGAGTCGACACAACAACAGTCGACCACACATAACAGAATGAAGCAGCAACGGTCGACCACCACCAACCACAGGAGTCGACACAACAACAGTCGACCACCACCAACCACAGGGGTCGACACAGCAACGGTCGACCACCACCAACCACAGGATGACACAGCAACGGTCGACCACCACCAGCAACAGGAGTCTGACACAGCAACAGTCGACCACCACCAGCCAACAGAGTCGACACAGCAACAGTCGACCACCTACCAGCAACAGGAGTCGACACAGCAGCAGTCGACCACCAGCAACAGGAGTCGACACAGCAGCAGTCGACCACTACCAACAACAGGGTCGACACAGCAACAGTCGACCGCCACCAGCAACGGAGTCGACACAGCAACAGTCGACCCCTGCCAGCCACAGGAGTCAACACAACAGTCGACCACTACCAGCCACAGGGTGACACAGCAACAGTCGACCACCACCAACCGGGGGTCGACACAGCAACGGTCGAACTACAGCCACGAGTCGACACAGCAACGGTCGACCACCACCAACAGGGTCGACACAGCAGCAATCGACCACCACCAGCCACAGGGTCGACGCAACGTCGACCACCGCAACAGCAGAGTCGACACAGCAACAGTCGACCACCACCAGCCACGGGGTCGACACAGCAACGGTCGACCACCGCAACAGCAGGCTCGACACAGCAACAGTCGACCACCCCAGCCACGGAGTCGACACAGCAACAGTCGACCACCACCAGCCAGGAATTCAGACACAGCAACAGTCGACCACCTGCACAGGTCGACACAGCAACAGTCGGCCACCACCAGCAACAGGGAGTCGACACAGCAACAGTCGACCACTCAAAACCCAAACTTTGCTGGCTGGGTAACATTGTCATGTATCATCCACTGACGGTGCTTAAGTCCTCCGTCATTAGAAAACAATAAACATAGTATTGCAAACTTAGGCCTATAAGTCGTCCCTAATAAAAAATGTCATTTCTTCTTAATTTCTCTCAAGAGGACAAGTTGTGTACTGTCCCGTCTTTCTTCCCCTCCTCCTCTCTCTTCTCTCTCTCTCCTTTACCACTATATCCGTCTTGTTCTCTTTCTCCTTTTATTCTTTGTCTTGTCCTCTTCCCCCATCTCTCCTCTCTTGTCTCTTTCCTCCTTACTCTCTCTTTGTCCTTCTCCACTTTCCTCCCTAAACCCTAAATTGTCCTCCTCCTCCTCTTCTCTTACCAGCTTTAATCTCTCTCCCTCTCTCTCTCTCTCTCTCTCTCTCTCTCTCTCTCTCTCTCTCTCTCACAGTTTTGTCTATCATTCTTCAATTTGCCCCTCCCTCACATCCCTCCCTCTTACCTTTCTTGCCCTTTTAAATTCCCCCTTCTGCTCTATTGCCCCTTCCAACCTGCCCTTCTTGCTCTACTCCTCCTGCGTCTGTCATCCTTCCTCTCCTCCTGCTGTTCCCCACCCTCCTTACCTCTTTCCCGCCCTACCTGTTCTTCTCCCTCTCTCCTTCCTCTTCTCTCTTCCCTTCCACCTCCCAGCCTTCTTCCTCTACCCCTTCATCAAATTATTTCTTCCTTTCCTCCCTTACCTTCCCTCCTCCCCTTCCCCTTCCCCCATCCACGAGGAACTGCGGTCGCCTACCTGCAATTTCTTGGCGTCCAGATATGAGTTGAAAGACACGATAAAAACTGACAGCAAAGATGTGGAGAAATTCATGTTTTCCCTGAAGTTATCGTTCAATCATACATACATATACAGCATATATACACCCGTATTAGTTCAACATAAAAATGAAACGTAAAAATACAATATCTGCAGTAGTAGTCAGTATCCAAATCGTAGTGTATAGAACCTATAACATGCGTCAACTTAATTGCCTTTGTTTACGTTTCTACAGTTACCAAGTCAAATATTTTCCCATTGAATAATTCATATTATTTTTCTTGTTTAAGTTTTTATGGTATATCAGCTGTTAAAGAAGTCAGATAGTTTCTTTACTGTATATATCATATATATACTCTTTTTTGATCTACGAAACTTTCTATATATATACTTTAATAAAACTTTCATCGCCAGCAACAGTAGTCATGAACACAACAAAACGCAACTTAATAAAAATAAAAACTTCACCTAGCAAACGCTGTGTGGTTGACGTGACGGGTCGGAGGAACCAATCAAGAAGTCGAGAGGTTTGCGGGCCTTTGACCAGATATGAGCCAATCTCCCGTCCACCCGCTAATTAGCCAGTGTCGCTCTTACGGTTGAATAGCGGCAGAAGTACGATCAAGAGCAATACGTAAC
>NW_024738936.1:0-3438 GCF_018991925.1 Homarus americanus | reverse complement strand
AAGTTAGGTTTAGGTTAAGTTAGGTTTAGGTTAGGTTAGGTTTTCTATGAAACTTGTAATTTTTATGTATTATGATGATCTACACGATCGTCTATGGCCAGTCAGAAGTTTCTAAATTAAAGAAAACAAAGAAGATTATTAAGCAATTGTCCCTATTTATATATTCAAACTTTTACATACTGTTTACCCAATCGAGAATCTCTCAGAATAAGATAATGTTGTGTTGTGTTGTGTTGTGTTGTGTTGTGTTGTGTTCTGTAAAACTTGCCTCTTTCCCCAACACACCAAACGTGAAGCTCATAAAAGACATCTTCGGTTGTCCGGAAAAATATTTCGCTTCACCGAAAAACCAATTTCTGTGGCCGGACTGTTGTGTCGAGGACCCTGTCTCTTGTTGATAGTTTTACAAGTTGTGAGAGCTTAAGGGAGACTGACGGTATATAAGATGTAGTTTATATGTATCATCATCATCATCATCATCATCATCATCATCATCATCATCATCATCATCACCATCATCATCATCATCATCATCATCATCATCATCATCATCATCATCATCATCATCATCATCATAACGAGACTGAGAATAGGGGTAAAGTAAAGTAAAGAGAAGAAAGAGAGAGAGACAGGGCATGTCTATGTCTTCTTGGGAGGGAATGTAAAATAATCCAAATGGTAGCATCACAATCACTTATTCAATCATCATAAATGAATAAATGAATTTATTCCTTAGGATATACTCGTAAAATCGTATAGTCGAGTTAAATGCGATTTAATATAACAAATTAAACACTTACGATAATATTATCACTAATTTACACATATTCCACCGATAACTAACAAACGTGACGGAGAGAATATCAACAGGAGTGAGGCCAGTCTTCTGTGTGGGTCCGCCGGGTGTAACAGAGATACTATGACCATACATGTATCAGGTAAGAGATTTATGAGGGCTGGATGCTGGAAGGAAGGAGTGGTTATGTTGCTTAATGTGGGGTTAGGTTAGGTTAGGTTAGGTTAGGTTAGGTTAGGTTAGGTTAGGTTAGGTTAATACTTTGAGAAATTTTTCGCCTCCTCCTGAGTTACTTTCTCCTCAACCAAAGCTGCATCTGTACACTACTGTGCTGTACGTGTTGGTGTTCCCTGGACAAATGAACGCCTTCAAACTCCCTAATCTGTGCACGTGGTCCAGTAGTGCACAATGGGAAGGAGTGCATGTGGTTGAAGAGTGCACATTTGGTTGGAGTGCACCTGTTTTAAGAGTGCACAATGGGTTGAAGTGTACGTGGTTCAAGAGTGCACAGTTAGTTAGAGTCCATGTGGTTTAGTAGTGCACAATTGAGATGGAATGCACGTGGGTAGCCCGCTAAGTATTGATCAACGCCCACATCTCCCCCTCCTTCCTCCACCTCCCACCTCCCCTCCTCCCTCTCCTCCCTCCCACTCAGCCTGATAATAACAGCAAATTTGGTGACGCGTGTCTAGCTCACGTATCGTATCATACATCCGGCTTGTCGTACTTCATACATCCGGCCAGTTATACATCATACACAAGGTCGCCAGTTACTTAGCCATCCCTCACTATATATATATATATATATATATATATATATATATATATATATATATATATATATATATATATATATATATATATATATATATATATATATATGTGTGTGTGTGTGTGTGTGTGTGTGCTGATAACCACATAGGAAATAACACGAAGTTCTCAAGCACTTTCGTGTAATTCACATCTTCAGGGGTGAGTACAGACTAAGGAGTAGTTACTGACAAGGCTAATATATACAGTAAAGGAGAGAGAGATCAAGTTCCTATGTGTGTGTGTGCGCCATGTTGTGAGTGTGTAGGGCTGAGTTGTGTGTGTGTGTGTGTGTAGGGCTAGGTTGTTCATGTGTAGGGGGTTGGTTGTGTGCACGTAGGGCCAGGTTTTAATAATAGTAATAAAAATAATAATTAACGGTTTATTGAAAAAGTCCTGCAGCCCGAGGGCTGAAAATATACATTGGACATAAATGACTTATTACATACATTGGTGGTTTAACAAAAGCCTTCATTAGAGAAAGGTAAAGGAACATACAGTGTACATACAGATTAATGTTTACACACGTAGATCATGTGAGCTGAGTTGTTGAACAGCAGACACGTGGTGTAGTAAATCCCTCACAGATGGTGTTATGAGGGACCTCACATGGTGTAGTAATTCCCTCACAGATGGTGTTATGAGGGGCATCACATGGTGTAGTTATTCCCTCACAGATGGTGTTATGAGGGGCCTGATGTGGTGTAGTAATTCCCTCACAGATAATGTTTTGAGGGACCTCACGTGGTGTAGTAATTCCCTCACAGATGGTGTTATGAGGGACCTGACGTGCTTTAATAGTTCCCTCGCAGATGGTGTTATGAGGGACCTCACATGGTGTAGTAATTCCCTCACAGATGGTGTTATGAGGGGCAACACGTGGTGTAGTAATTCCCTCACAGATAATGTTTTAGGACTCCTTACGTGGTGTAGTAACTCCTCACAGATGGTGTTATGAGGGACCTGGACGTGCTCTTAGTAGTTCCTCGCAGATGGTGTTATGAGGCACCTCATGGTGTGTAGTCCCTCATAGATGGTGTTATGAGGACTCACGTGGTGTAGTAATTCCCTTCACAGATGGTGTGTTATGAGGGACGTCACGTGGTGTAGTAATTCCCCTCACAGATGGTGTTATGAGGGAATTTCACATGGAGTAGTACCCTCACAGATGGTGTTATGAGGGACCTGGACGTGGTAGTAAAATTCCCTACCAGATGGTGTTATGTGGGGCATCACATGGTGTAGTTATTCCCTCACAGATGGTGTTATGAGGGACCTCACGTGGTGTAGTAATTCCCTCACAGATGGTGTTATGAGGGACCTCACGTGGTGTAGTAATTCCCTCACAGATGGTGTTATGAGGGACCTGACGTGGTGTAGTAATTCCCTCACAGATGGTGTTATATGAGTGAGGTGTGGTCCCAGGCCTCCCTATCGTGGAAGGATTAACACATCGCTGGTTGTTGTTGAGTCTCACGGGCAGTTATCACTGGTTGCCTAGGACCTCACTTTTTTTTTTTTTTGGGTACTCCCCTACATCCTTGCGTAAGGTGAAGCGCAGAAGCGTTTACAGCGCCCAACAGGGAAGCATGCTAAGTTCATGCTTGCCTTTATGTCTCATGAGTTAAGGGCGTAGAAGCCTGAAGAGTCAGTGGTTTATGTCATGAAGTTATTGGAAGCTCCAACAACTTTCCCTGAATACGAATTCGCAATTTTCGATTTACACCAGGTACCTACTTTACTGCTAGGTGAACAGGGACTAATGGGGGCTAGGAAGTAAGTCCAAACAACTTCCACCGGCCCGGGAATCGAACCCGTGACATCTCGCTTGC
>NW_024738935.1:0-11941 GCF_018991925.1 Homarus americanus | reverse complement strand
CATGGTTAACTGGTAGGAAACAAAGAGTCAGCATAAATGGATTAAAGTCAGACTGGGGTGGTCAAAAGCAGTTCCCCAGGATCTGTATTCGCCTCTGCTGTTTGTTATATTCATTAATGATCTTGATTTAGGCATAACTAGTAGGATTAGTAAATTTGCAGATGATACCAAAATGGGGAGAGTGATAAATTCAGACAGTGACTTTGAACACCTTCAAAGAGATCTAGATACCTTACATGAGTGGTCAGTAGACTGGCAAATGAATTTTAATACTGATAAATGCAAGGTACTACAGATAGGAAGACGAATACAAACGTTAAGTATAAACTAGGTAACACGGAAATAGAAAACTCAGATTGTGAAAAAGATCTAGGTGTATTTGTTAGCAATGACTTGAAACCTAGAAAACATGTATTAGCGTTCGCAACAAGGCAAACAGGATTCTTGGGTTCATATCTAGGTCTGTGAGTAACAGAACTGCTGACGTTATCTTGAAACTTTACCTAGCATTAGTGAGGCCACACATGGATTATGCGGTTCAGTTCTGGTGTCCTTATTATAGAATGGACATAGATTTTTTGGAGAGAGTACAAAGAAGAATGACAAAAATGATCCATAATATTAGAAACCTTCCATATGAAGAAAGACTGAAAAGCTTAGGCTTACATTCATTAGAGAGGCGTAGAGTTAGGAGATATGATAGAGGTGTACAAGTGGGTAAGGGATTAACAAGGGTAAAATGGAAGATGTTCTGAAGCTCAGTAATAACGAAATAACTAGAACAAATAGCTTTAAATTAGATAAATCCGATTCAGAAAGGATATAGGCAAGCACTGGTTTGTAATAGAGTTGTGGATATGTGAATAGCTACCGAGTGCTATAGTAGGATCGGGGACGCTAGGGAGCTTCAAGACGAAGTTGGATAGGCACATGGAAGTGCTGGGATGGGTGTGAAAGGGATCTGCCCTATGGCCAGTCGGCCTCCTGCAGTATCCCTCTTTCTTATGTTCTTATGTAAGATTCGTGTTGGAAAAGTGTCCTCGGCGGTAAGATCTCTCACAGAGGAATCTTCCGGTGGTGTTCTGCCAATAAACAGAGTGGCATTACAACAACTGAAAGAATAACATCCCCTATGCTCATAACCTTGTGGTTAAAAACATATACCTATCACATGGGATGGGTGTGAGTGATCTGCCTCTGTATGGGCTAATGGCTCTGCAGTATCCTACTTTTCTTTTATGTTCTTATGTTTATATATATATATATATATATATATATATATATATATATGCCTCAACCTTGTGGTTAAAAACATATACCTGATCACGTGCAATTATATATATATATATATATATATATATATATATATATATATATATATATATATACATACACCCCCTTCTTAAGCTCTCTACGTGTGTGTGTTGTTGGTGGGATTAGTGATGACATCATTATATTCCACCTCATGTTTTAAGGTCACCCTGTATATTTAAGTTTCTCTCTGTCCATGTAATCCAGTTGTTCTGAAGATGTCTTGAATAAAGACGAAAAGCTAAGGTGCCCGTTGTTTCCCTTTTCCCGGTGGTGATTTTATCAAGATTTATCTTATCCACGTTTTCTACATATATAAGAACATAAGAATGGAGGAAACTGCAGCGGGCCTATTGGCCCATACTGGGTAGTCCCATTTACACCCAACCCCTATTGTTCATGTATCCATCCGACCTATGTTTGAAGCTATCCAGCGTATTCGAGTTAATGATGATATTTGGTAACTTGTTCCAGTCATCCACTCGATCATGTCTTCCCTCACTCTACGTCTCTCGAGGGAGTGCAAATTAAGATGCTTTAACCTGTCTCTGTACTCAAGGTTCCTAATGCCCGGGATTAGTCTTGTCATTCTTCTCTGAAATCTTTCCAAGGATTCTATATCCATTCTGTAATACGGAGACCAGAATTGAACTGCGTATTCCAAGTGAGGTCTCACAAGCCCAAGATATAGTTTTAAGATGACCTCGCTAGTTTTGTAACTAACACTCCGTTGCATGAACCCAAGTACTTTATTAGCCTTGTTTCGAGCAAATACACATTGTTTAATTGGCTTAAGATTCCTACTTATCATTACTCCTAAATCTTTCTCGCAGTCGGATTTCTCAATAACATCGTTGTTCATCTGGTATCTGGTTTCCCTGTTTACATCTCCTATACTGAGTACTTTACATTTGTCCACATTGAATTTCATCTGCCATTTTTCAGACCATTCGAAAAATTTGTTTAGATCTTTCTGTAGTTTTGAGGAGTCCTCGTCAGATTTAAGTGCACATCCTCTTTTAGTGTCATCAGCAAATTTCCTTATGTTGCTGTCTACACCGATATCTATGTCGATTATGTATATAATAAATAATAATGATCCAAGTACTGAGCCTTGAGGTACTCCACTAGTGACGTTGCTTTAATGGGATTTAGTGCAGTTAATGCTCACTCGCTGTTTCCTGTCCTGTAACCACACCCTAATCCATTTTAGAATATCACCTTTTATGCCATGAGCCTTCACTATTCTTATTAACCTTTCGTGGGGGACTCTGTGGAAGGCTTTGCTAAAGTCGAGATATACCACATCATAATTGTGCCCTCGCCCGCTGAATCGAAAACTGATGAAAATAATGTTAATTGATTAGTTAGACATGAGTGCCCGCTTGTGAAACAATGTTGGGAATCATTGATCAACTTGTGCTTCTCCAGGTGATTTCGAATAGAGTTTGAAATATTTGCTTCCAGTAATTTGCCTAAAATTGATGTTCAGCAGATATTTACTATGAGGCTATAGTCACTAAATGCCGCATAGATTTGCAGCTCAACAAATTCAACACAGCTAGGAGAGCTACTTATGTATTAGGATATTTAATATTTAGGTAATAAAATGGCAGCAAAGGTGTTACTATTGGCGGAGACTGAAGGCCACGTTAAAAAATAAAAATAAATTATGTTAGACTGATTGGACGACAGTTAGAGGATAGTGATCTCTCTCCCTTCTTGAAAATCGGTATTACATTCGCACTCCTCCAGGATTCTGGTAGTACGCCTGTTTTTAAGGACATGTTAAACAACTTTGCTAAGGATATACTAAGCTTTTCCTTACATTCCTTTAATACTTTGGCAAATATCTCATCGGGACCTGGTGACTTAATAGGCTTTAGTTTGTGTATTTGCTTACTAGCATCGTTACTAGTCACTACTATCTCGCTTAATTTATTTTCTTCACTATCTCTGTGTAGAGTCGGAGCCTCTGGTTTCATGTTTAAATTTTCGGTGGTGAAAACTGCTGAAAAATATTTGTTCAGAATATTGCTCAATTCTCAGTTGTTATCAGTTAGCTCGCCGGTATCTGACTGTATTGGTCCAACTTTTCTCGTGTTTTAGTTTGATACATCTATTAGAATCCCTTGGGGTTTGACTTCGCCTCCCTTGCTATCTTCAGTTCATTATTACTCTTGGCTTTTTTTATGCCGGTCTTAACCCTACCGGCCAATACCTTATAGTAATCTTGGAGGTAAACTTCACCTCGGTTTATTCTCCTACCTATAGCCTTCATTTGTCCAATAATGTTCTTAAATAATTATTAATCCATTTAGAGTCATTGTTGTTTGATCTGAGTTTTTGTATGGTATGTTCTGCCTTTGTGCATAAAGTAACTTATTATTAAAATTGTCGTGGAACTAGGCAACTCAGATCTCGTTATCAGGTCAATCTTAACCGTCAGGTCTTCAGGTAGGGTAAGGTCGCCCTGTGTGGGTACATAGAGTGAGGTCACCTCATGTCTCCAGTGTAGCAAGTAAGTTTTATTCGATCTCAGACAGGGTATAGATAGGGCAAAGGAGAATTTAACAAGAGCTAACAGAGAGTTCATTGCAGGGTTTTGGCAGAACCTACTTGACTCCCATTGATGACTGCGATTGGCGACTGCTGACGATTGATGATTGGCGATTGTCGCGATTGGAACGATCGAAGCAGGCTTGTCACTGTTGCCATTTTTTGTTTTCGCACCACTGCTGCCATTAATCTCATATAAGGCAATTGTTACCATTTTTTGTTTTCGCCCCCCTGCTGCCGTTAATCAGATATAAGGCAATTGTTGCCATTTTTCGTTTTCGTCACTTACTGCCGGTTAATCGCATATAAGGCAATTGTTGCCATTATGGTTTTCGCCCCACTGCTGACATTAATCACATATAAGGCAATTGCTACCATTTTTGGTTTTCGTCCCTTACTGCCGGAAATCGCATATAAGGCAATTGTTGCCATTTTTTGTTTTCGCCCCACTGCTGTCATTAATCACATATAAAGCAATTGTTGCCATTTTTTGTTTTCACCCCTCTGCTCCATTAATCACATATAATGCAATTTTTGCCATTTTTTGTTTTCGTCCCACTGCTGCCGTTAATCGTCATATAAGGCAATTGTTGCCATTTTTAGTTTTCGCCCCACTGCTGCCATTAATCACATATAAGGCAATAGTGCCATTTTTTTCGCTCCACTGCTGCCATTAATCACATATAAGGCAATTGTTGCCATTTTTTGTTTTCGCACCACTGCTGCCATTAATCTCATATAAGGCAATTGTTGCCATTTTTTGTTTTCGCCCCTCTGCTGCCATTAATCACATATAAGACAATTGTTACCATTTTTTGTTTTCGTCCCTCTGCTGCCGTTAATCGCATATAAGGCAACTGTTGCTATTTTTTGTTTTCGCCTACTGCTGCCATTAATCACATATCAGGCAATTGTTGCCATTTTTTGTTTTCGCCCCACTGCTGCCGTTATTCAGATATAAGGCAATTGTTGCCATTTTTCGTCTTCGTCCCTTACTGCCGGTAATTGCATTTATGGCAATTGTTGCCATTATGGTTTTCGCCCCACTGCTGCCATTAATCACATATAAGGCAATTGTTGCCATTTTTGTTTTCGCCCCCTGCGGCCATTATACTTATAAAGCAATTGTTGCCATTTTTGTTTTCTTTCCACCGTTGTAATTAATCACATATAAGGCAATTGTCGCCATTTTTGTTTTCGCTCCACTGGCTATTAATCACATATAAGGCAATTATTGCCATTTTTCCACCGTTGTAATTAATCACATATAAGGCAATTGTTGCCATTTTTTTTGCCCCTCTGCTGGCATTAACACATATAAGGCAATTGTTGCCATTTTTGTTTTCTCCCCTCTGGTTACATTACTCATATATAAGGCAATTGTTGCCATTTTTGTTTTTGCCCTACTGCTGCCATTAATCACATATAAGGCAATTGTTGCCATTTTTTTTTCGCACCACTGCTGCTATTAATCTCATATAAGGCAATTGTTGCATTTTTTTTTTCGCCCTCTGCTGCCATTAATCACATATATATCCAATTGTTTCTATTTTTGTTTTCGCCCCACTGCTGCCATAATCACATATAATGTTGTCATTTTTTTTTTTCGCTCCTCCGGTAATTAATCACATTATAAGGCAATTGTTGCCATTTTTGTTTGTCGCCACTGCTGTATCATTAATCACATATAAGGCAATTGTTGCTTTTTTTGTTTTTTCGCCCCACTGTTGCAATTAATCACATATAAGGTAATTTGCCATTTTTATTTTCGCCCTCTGCTGCCATTAATCACATATAAGGCAATTCTTGTATTTTTTGTTTGCCCTTTGCTGCTGTATTAATCACATATATAAGCAATTGTTGCACTTTTTGTTTTTCACATTGCTGCTATTAATCACATATATTAGGCAATTGTTGCCATTTTTTGTTTTCGCCCCTGCTGCTATTATTTTTTGCCGCTGTTATATTAATCACATATATGGCAATTGTTGCTATTTTTGTTTGTCTCCGTTGTTGCATTAATCACATATATAATTGTATATTTTTGTTTGCCCCTCTGTTAATTCCATATATATAAAATCGTTATTTTTTTTTCGTCCCTATGCTGCCGTTAATCGCATATAAGGCAATTGTTGCCATTTTTTGTTTTCGCCCCTTTGCTGCCATTAATTACATATAAGGCAATTGTTGCCATTTTTTTCGCTCCATTCCTGCCATTAATCACATATAAGGCAATTGTTGCCATTTTTTGTTTTCACCCCACTGTTGCCATTATTCACATATAAGGCAATTGTTGCCATTTTCGGTTTTTACCCCACTGCTGCCATCAATCACATATTAGTCAATTGTTGCCATTTTTTGTTTTCGTCCCTCTGCCGCCGTTAATCGCATATAAGGCAATTGTTGCCATTTATTGTTTTCGCCTCACTGCTGCCATTAATCACATATAAGGCAATTGTTGCCATTTTTTGTTTTCACCCCACTGTTGCCATTATTCACATATAAGGCAATTGCTGCCATTTTTTGTTTTCGCCCCACTGCTGCCATTTATCACATATTAGGCAATTGTTGCCATTTTTTGTTTTCGCCCTATTGCTGCCATTAATCACATATAAGGCAATTGTTGCCTTTTTTTCGCTCCACTCCTGCCATTAATCACATATAAGGCAATTGTTGCCATTTTTTGTTTTCGCCCCACTGCTACCATTAATGACATATAAGGCAATTGTTGCCATTTCTTGTTTTCGTCCCTCTACTGCCGTTAATCGCATCTAAGGCAATTGTTGCCATTTTTTGTTTTCGCCCCACTGCTGCCATAAATCACATATAAGGCAATTGTTGCCATTTTTTGTTTTCGCCCCTCTGCTGCCGTTAATCAGATATAAGGCATTTGCTGCCATTTTTTGTTTTCGCCCCACTGCTGCCATTAATCACATATAAGGCAGTTGTTGCCATTTTTTGTTTTCGCCCCACTGCTACCATTACACATACAGTATAAGGCAATTGTTGCCATTTTTCGTTTTCGTCTCTCTACTGCCGGTAATCGCATATAAGGTAATTGTTGCTATTTTTTTTTTCGCCCCACTGCTGCCATTAATCACATATAAGGCAATTGTTGCCATTTTTTATTGTCGCCCTCTACTGCATTAATCACATATAAGGCAATTGCTGCCATTTTTTGTTTTCGCCGCTCTGCTGCCATTTATCACATATTAGGCAATTGTTGCCATTTTTTGTTTTCGCCCCATTGCTGCCATTAATCACATATAAGGTAATTGTTGCCATTTTATTTCGCTCCACTGCCGCCATTAATCACATATAAGGCAATTGTTGCCATTATTTGTTTTCGCCCCACTGCTGCCATTAATGACATATAAGGCAATTATTGCCATTTTTTGTTTTCGTCCCTCTGCTGCCGTTAATCACATATAAGGCAATTGTTGCCATTTTATGTTTTCGACCTACTGCTGCCATTAATCACATATAAGGCAATTGTTGCCATTTTTCGTTTTCGTCTCTCTACTGCCGGTAATCTCATATAAGGCAATTGTTGTCATTTTTTGTTTTCGCCCCACTGCTACCATTAATCACATATAAGGCAATTGTTGCCATTTTTTATTGTCGCCCCTCTGCTGCCATTAATCACATTTAAGGCAATTATTCCCATTTTTTGTTTTCGCCCCTCTGCTGCCGTTAATCACATATAAGGCAATTGTTCCCATTTTTTTTTCTCCCCACTGCTGCCATTAATCACATATATAGGCAATTGTTGCCATTTGGTGTTTTCGCACCACTGCTGCCATTAATCGCATATAAGGCAATTGTTGCCATTTTTTGTTTTCTCCCCACTGCTACCATTAATCACATATAAGGCAATTGTTGCCATTTATTGTTTTCGCCCCTCTGCCTGCATTAATCACATATAAGGCAATTGTTGCCATTTTTTGTTTTCGTCCCTCTGCTGCCATTAATCGCATAAAGGCAATTGTTGCCATTTTTTGTTTTCGCCCGACTGCTGCCATTATTCACATATAAGGCAATTGTTGCCATTTTTTGTTTTCGCCCCACTGCTGTCATTAATCACATATAAGGCAATTGTTGCTATTTTTCGTTTTCGTCCCTATACTGCCGGTAATCGCATATAAGGCAATTGTTGCCATTTTTTGTTTTCGCCCCACTGCTGCCATTAATCACATATAAGGCAATTGTTGCCATTTTTTATTGTCGCCCCTCTGCTGCCATTAATCACATATAAGGCATTTGTTGCCATTTTTTGCTTTCGTCCTTCTGCTGCCGTTAATCTCATATAAGGCAATTGTTGCCATTTTTTGTTTTCGGTTTTCGCCCCACTACTGCCATTAATCACATATAAGGCAATTGTTGCCATTTTTTGTTTTCGCCCCATTACTGCCATTAATCACATATAAGGCAATTGTTGCCATTTTTTATTGTCGCCCCTCTGCTGCCATTAATCACATATAAGGCAATTGTTGCCGTTTTTCGTTTACGCCCCTCTGCTGCCATTAATCGCATGTAAGGCAGTTTTTGCCATTTTTGGTTTTCGCCCCACTGCTGCCATTTATCACATATAAGGCAATTGTTGCCATTTTTTGTTTTTGCCCCACTGCTGCCGTTAATCACATATAAGGCAATTATTGCCATTTATGGTTTTTGCCCCACTGCTACCATTAATCATATATAAGGCAATTGTTGCCATTTTTTGTTTTCGCTGCTCTGCTGCCATTTATCACATATTAGGCAATTGTTGCCATTTTTTGTTTTCGCCCCATTGCTGCCGTGTCACATATAAGGCAGTGTTGCCATTTTTTGTTTACGTACCACTGCTGCCGTTAATCACATATAAGGCAATTGTTGCCATTTTTTGTTTTCGTCCCTCTCCTGCCGTTAATCACATATAAGGCAATTGTTGCCATTTTTCGTTTTCGCCCCTCTGCTGCCATTAATCGCATGTAAGGCAGTTTTTGCCATTTTTGGTTTTCGCCCCACTGCTGCCATTTATCACATATAAGGCAATTGTTGCCATTTTTTGTTTTTGCTCCACTGCTGCCGTTAATCACATATAAGGCAATTGTTGCCATTTATGGTTTTTGCCCCACTGCTGCCATTAATCATATATAAGGCAATTGTTGCCATTTTTTGTTTTCGTCCCTCTACTGCCATTAAGCACATATAAAGCAATTGTTGCCATTTTTTTTCGCCCCACTGCTGCCATTAATCACATATAAGGCAATTGTTGCCATTTTTTGTTTACGCACCACTGCTGTCACTAATCACATTTAAGGCAATTGTTCCCATTTTTTGTTTTCGCTTCACTGCTGCCATTAATCACATATAAGGCAATTGTTGCCATTTTTTGTTTTCGTTCCTCTGCTGCCATTAATCGCATATAAGGCAATTGTTGCCATTTTTTGTTTTCGCCCTACTGCTGCCATTAATCACATATAAGGCAATTGTTGCCATTTTTTGTTTTCACCCTTCTGCTGTCATTAATCACATATAAAGCAATTGTTGCCATTTTTTGTTTTCGTCCCACTGCTGCCATTAGTCACATATAAGGCAATTGTTGCCATTTTTTGTTTTCGCCCCACTGCTGCCATTAATCACATATAAGGCAATTGTTGCCATTTTTTGTTTTCGTCCCACTGCTGCCATTAATCACATATAAGGCAATTTTTGCCATTTCTTGTTTTCGTCCCACTGCTGCCATTAATCACATAAAAGGCATTTGTTGCCATTTTTTGTTTTCGCCCCACTGCTGCCATTAATCAAATATAAGGCAATTGTTGCCATTTTTTGTTTTCGTCCCTCTAATGCCGTTAATCACATATCAGGCAATTGTTGCCATTTTTCGTTTTCGCCCCTCTGCTGCCATTAATCGCATGTAAGGCAGTTTTTGCCATTTTTGGTTTTCGCCCCACTGCTGCCATTTATCATATATAAGGCAATTGTTGCCATTTTTTTGTTTTTGCCCCACTACTGCTGTTAATCACATATAAGGCAATTGTTGCCATTTATGGTTTTTGCCCCACTGCTGCCATTAATCATATATAAGGCAATTGTTGCCATTTTTTGTTTTCGTCCCTCTACTGCCATTAAGCACATATAAGGCAATTGTTGCCATTTTTTTTCGCCCCACTGCTGCCATTAATCACATATAAGGCAATTGTTGCCATTTTTGGTTTACGCACCACTGCTGCCACTAATCACATTTAAGGCAATTGTTGCCATTTTTTGTTTTCGCTTCACTGCTGCCATTAATCACATATAAGGCAATTGTTGCCATTTTTTGTTTTCGTTCCTCTGCTGCCATTAATTGCATATAAGGCCAATTGTTGCCATTTTTGTTTCGCCCTGCTGCCATTAATCACATATAAAGGCAATTGTTGCCATTTTGTTTCACCCTTCTGCTGCCATTAATCCACTATAAAGCAATTGTTGCCATTTTTGTTTTCGTCCACTGCTGCCATTAGTCACATATGAGCCAATTGTTGCCATTTTTTTCGCCCCTGCTGCCATTAATCACATATAAGGCAATTGTTGCATTTTTGTTTTTTCGTCCCTGCTGCCATTAATCACATATAAGGCAATTGTTGCCATTTTTTGTTTTCGTCCCTCCGCTGCCGTTAATCACATAGAAGGCAATTGTTGCCATTTTTCGTTTTCGCCCCTCTGCTGCCATTAAGAACATATAAGGCAATTGTTGCCATTTTTTGTTTTCGTCCCATTTCTGCCATTAATCACATATAAGGCAATAATTGCCATTTTTTGTTTTCGCCCCACTGCTGCCATAATCACATTTAAGGCAATTGTTGCCATTTTTTGTTTCGCCCCACTGCTGCCATTAATCACATATAAGGCAATTGTTGCCATTTTTTGTTTTTGTCCCCACTGCTGCCATTAATCACATATAAGGCAATTGTTGCCATTTTTTGTTTTCGCCCCATTACTGCCATTAATCACATATAAGGCAATTGTTGCCATTTTTTATTGTCGCCCCTCTGCTGCCATTAATCACATATAAGGCAATTGTTGCCGTTTTTCGTTTACGCCCCACTGCTGCCATTAATCACATTTAAGGCAATTGTTGCCATTTTTTGTTTTCGTCCCTCTGCTCCTATTAATAGCATATAAGGCAATTGTTGTCATTTTTTGTTTTCGCCCCACTGCTGCCATTAATCGCATATAAGGCAATTGTTGCCATTTTTTGTTTTCGCCCCTCTGCTGCCATTAATCATATATAATGCAATTGTTGCCATTTTTTTTCTTCCCTCTGCTGCCATTAATCACATATAAGGCAATTGTTGTCATTTTTTGTTTTCGTCCCTCTGCTGCGGTTAATAGCATATAAAGCAATTGTTGCCATTTTTTGTTTTCGCCCCACTGCTGCCATTAATCACATATAAGGCAATTGTTGCCAGTTTTTGTTTTCGCCCCTCTGCTGCCGTTAATCATATAAAAGGCAATTGTTGCCATTTTTTGTTTTCGCCCCACTGCTGCCATTAATCACATATAAGGCATTTGTTGCCATTTTTTGTTTTCGCCCTACTGCTGCCATTAATCACATATAAGGCAATTGTTGCCAATTTTTATTGTCGCCCCACTGCTGCCAATAATCACATATAATGCAAAAGTTGCGATTTTTTGTTTTCGTCCCTCTGCTGCCGGTAATAGCATATAAGGCAATTGTGGCCATTTTTCGTTTTCGTCCCCCTGCTGCCGGTAATCACATATAAGGCAATTGTTGCCATTTTTTGTTTGCACCCCACTGCTGCAATTAATCACATATAAGGCAATTATTTTCGTTTTTCGTCACTTACCCGTGTCGCATATAAGGCAATTGTTGCCATTATGGTTTCGCCCCCACTGCTGCAAGTGTCACATATAAAGGCAATTGTTTGCCATTTTTTTCGCACCCTCTGCTCCATTAATCACATATAAGGCAATTGTTGCCCATTTTGTTTTCGCCCCTGCTGCCGTTAATCAGATATAAGGCAATTGTTGCCATTTTTCGTTTTCGTCCCTCTGCTGCGGTAGTAATCTCGTATAAGGC
>NW_024738934.1:0-15064 GCF_018991925.1 Homarus americanus | reverse complement strand
AGAAGGTAGCAGGAGGAGGGGTTGGCAGGGGTCACAGTGGGTGTGGGATGAGTTATGGAGGAAGACAATATAGAGTGTACCCGAGTGTGTGTGTGTGAGTGTGTGTGATTTTTGTGTGCGTAAATGTGTGTACATGTGTTAATTTTGTGTGTGTGTGTGTGTATGTTGAAAGCCTCAGTAATATGTAAATCTCGGGATATATCATTTCTTCCATCACACAAAACGATTCAGTATGCAGGTTGGTGTGTATAAACTCTCACATGTTCAGGACAACTCGTGTGTGTGTCAACAAAAAATAAACCTTTTCCCGCCTTTTCGACACTTTTTCCTTCCCCGTCAGGTATATAGATTGGTTGTAACATGGCGGCGAGTGTGTCTCAGTTTTTACCTGTCACTGTTTTTGTGAGTATGAATGAATTTGTGTATGTATGTCTCAATGATTGTGTGTGTGTGTGTGTGTGTGTGTGTGTGTGTTTGTGTGTGTGTGTGTGTGTGTGTGTGTTCTTGCTACCCGCTAAAAATTTATGCATTTGTCACCGGCTGGTAAAGTATTTATTACAATTGACGTGTTATTCTTTTAGATAATGCATACATACTGTATATAATAACCTAACCAAACCAACCAAGCCTAACTTAACCTAACCTAACCAACCTAACCTAACCAACCTAACCAACCCAACTTAACCTAAAATATAATAATCTAACCAACCTATCCTAACCAACCCCATCAAATCGAACAAAGTAATCTAACCAACCTAACCTAACCTAACCACCACAATCTAACCTAACATAAAATAACGTACTGAACCTAACCAAATAATTCAATCAACCTAACCTAACTAACCCACCCTATAATGAGGGGGATCTTATATAGAAAAAAAGGAAGAATAATTAGTTGTAGAACTGCAGAGTGAGGAAGTTTGACTGGGTATTATCTTCACAGGGGAAATCTTTTAAACACCAACTCTAAATACAGCTATTTATTAGTTAACTCAATGACACAGACACATTAATAGATCATTATATTTACGTTACTGGACACTGACTCTCGGATACAAACATGAAATGGATACACTTCCCACCGTAAGTAACTCACCCGAGTGGATCGCTCTGACAATGAGTCACGTGCGACCTGCAGGAGGCCCAGCGGCTGGGGAAGCTGCAGGTGCTGCTGGACTATGTCTCCTATATGAATCAAACCATTATGCGTATTTAATTATAATTTTTACTTTTTTTTATATAATCGGACAGAAACCTGTCAGTTGAACAGCGAGAACCGTAGACTAAACATGTACAGTTACCTACATAAGTCCTGTTGCCTCCTGAACCACGAACCCCGAGATTCGAGATTCAGACTGATGAAACCGAAGCCTAGTATATCCCAGCCTAATATATCCCAGCATAATATATCCCAGCCTAATATATCTCAGCCTAATATATCCTAGCCTAATATATCCTAGCCTAATATATATCCCAACCTCTATCCCACCCTAATATGTCCCACTATAATATATCCAGCCTTACATATCTCACCCTCTATCCCATCCCTTACACAAGCAGCTTCCGGCTGTCTGATTAAATATGGGCAGGTATTACCAGATCATATGAATGTGATATATTTAACACTGGGAGCAGCTGGTGCCTGTTGAATAAATATTTCCGTGTTCTCTTAAAGCCGATTTGGATCAGCTAATATATACCTACATATTTGTCCGCCAATAAACCTCATGTCCACTAAAACAGACGCGCCATGTTGGATTTGATTTGGAAAAAAACAAAAAAACAATCTGCTTTATATCTATAATCATGTTTTTTTTTACAACCCTCCCGTACATTTTTAATGTCACTTTGTAAAGAAAAAATAAATAAACCCTATTCTTCACAACTGCGTTTTCTGTGCATCTGCAATAAAATAATTAGTGTAAAACAGACTTATAAATCAGACACGTCCAATTTTCTTTGAACTGTTTGATATTTGTTTATGAGTTTATTCCGATGATTTTTTTTGGGGGAGACTTTTTCCAATATTTTAAATGAAATTCGAAAAGTCAAATGCCATAACAGCCTAGACATAGTAGTGAACGTTTCTCAAGGGTATTTGATCAATGACTAGGGCGATGATAATACTTAAGCCATAGATAAGGAACCATTAGTTTTATATTGAATGCGTGTCTTTGAGTCTCCCTCAGCGCCACCCTTCTCGTTTTCCATAAGGACTATACAAGACAATGATAGTTAACCTGTGCTATAGGTGATATGTGTATAACTCTTAAAAGACTTTTTTTTTTTATATCTCAGGTTATTAATTCCACTTTTTATATATATTTATTTTGCTTGTTAAAACAGTCATTATGGGACAAATGACAATAATTTAACCCCTTGGGTATGATGACTTAACCCCTGGAGTATGATGACTTAACCCCTGGAGTATGATGCCTTAACCCCTAGGGTATGATGATTTAACCCCTTGAGTAGGATGATTTAACCCATGAGTACAATGAACTAAACACTTGAGTGTGGTATCTTAACCCCAAGAGTTCGATGACTTAACCCCTTGAGTACGATTACTTAAACCTTTGAGTAATATTACTTAAACCTTAGAGTACGATTATTTAATCCTTGAGTACGATGAATTAACCCCCAAAGTACGATGGATTGGGTACGATAGCACTTTACTAAGAGGTCATCGTACTCAATGGGTTAACTTGTTTAGTTTCTGTTTGGATTCTATTTCGTGGTTTTATGTTTATCCAATAGATATTTGTTTGAGTTCGAGATTTTTTGTCAGTAACAGCAGCAGTCTACCCGGTACAAAAGTAACACTCAACTCTACCCGGAACAAAAGTAACACTCAACTCTACCCGGAACAAATCTAACACTCAACTCTACCCGGAACAAAAGTAACACTCAACTCTACCCGGAACCAAAGTAGCAATCAACTGTACCCGGAACAAAAGTAACACTCAACTCTACCCGGAACAAATGTAACACTCAACTCTACCCGGAACAAAAGTAACACTCAACTCTCCCAGGAACAAATTTAACACTCAACTCTACTCGGAACAAAAGTAACACTCAACTCTACCCGGAACAAATGTAACACTCAACTCTACCCGGAACAAAAGTAACAATCAACTCTACCCGGAACAAAAGTAACACTGAACGTGATAATTAAGAAAACTCTTAAAGCCACGGGTAATATTTCGAGTTTTTCTTAATATCTGCCATTAAAGTTTCATCTAGTCCTCACGAATCTCTTTCTTTATACTCAGGTGTCTGTAACAAAATTCTCTCTTATCATTTTACTCTCTCATAAATTCCATACAAATTGTTTAAATATTTATCTCACTAATCTCCATTTTGCTGACAAATTTGTTCTGGTAATTTCAACCAGTATGTAGAAATGAGCTGTGTCACACCTGGAGGCGAGCTGTGCCACACCCTCCACCAACACCAACTTCACCTTCACATTTTCCCGTGAAGTAGATTTATAAGGCTTCATCGACTGACCAGATGACTTGTAATTTTACTCTTTTATTGTCATCTGTTTCATACACAAATTAATATTGTCCATATTTACAAGAGATAGTATGGCGGAAGTGTTCACTAGTTACTCCAAAGAGAAAAGGTGTTGCTGACTTATGAGAGCGGGTGAAAAGTTTAACTGCAAACTCAGGTACGGTACAGCGTCCAGTGTTGCTGAGAGATGAATCATGGTAAGCAGTAAACACAGGTGGAGAAGAGGTACAGACAAGTGACAGGCTGGAAGGAGGAGATAAAGTGCCCAGGTTTCATAACAAAGAATATATTTGTGGGTCTCTTTATTACACTCGCTAACAAGGCTAATATATCCAACTAACAGTAAAATATTACACGTGTGCTGTATTTGTTCTCTGTTAATGAACGTCACAGAATTCTGAATCCTTAACTACTGTATCTCACGCGATAATGTAAAAGACTCCACCACACCAAACTATTCTCATTACCATACGCATTTAATCATCACCTGAGCGAATTCTTCACTCCTGTAAAAACAAAAATACATACGAGTCTTCAAACTGTTTTTGAGTCACAATATCAATTTAGAATATTTGCATATAACAGAGACTATAATTGGAACAGTGATATTTGCATATATAAATAACTTCGATATCAAGAAACAAGACTTTTTTTATTTATCTTTTTATTATTCAGCGACATCATGTATAATAATTGTAGCTATGTTGTGGTGTCATGTGTCGTGTGAAGTAAACTGTGTCATAAGAACATAAGAACATAAGAAAGTAAGGAGTCTGCAATAGGCCGGTTGGCCTGTGCATGGCAGCTCCTGTCGAGAGTTACTACCACTCTCTATCATCCATGAATCTATCCAGCCTCTTTTTGAAACTTCCAGCGTTCCAGCACTTACTACAAAGTTGCTAAGCTTGTTCAACTCGTCCACCACCCTATTTGTGAACCAGTTCCTTCCTATCTCCCTGTGAAGTAAACTGTGTCGTGTGGAGTAAACTGTGTCGTGTGGAGTAAACTGTGTCGTGCGGAGTAAACTGTGTCGTGTGGAGTAAACTGTGTCGTGTGGAGTAAACTGTGTCGTGTGAAGTAAACTGCGTCGTGTGAAGTAAACTGTGAAGTAAACTGTGTCGTGTGGAGTAAACTGTGTCGTGTGAGAGTAAACTGTGTCGTGTGGCTGTGTCGTGTGAAGTAAACTGTGTCGTGTGAAGTAAACTGTGTCGTGTGAAGTAAATGTGTCGTGTGAAGTAAACTGTGTCGTGTGAAGTAAACTGTGTCGTGTGAAGTAAACTGTGTCGTGGAGTAAACTGTGTCGTGTGGAGTAAACTGTGTCGTGTGGCGTAAACTGTGTCGTGCAAGTAACCTGTGTCGTGAAGCAAACTGTGTCGTGAAGTAAACTGTGTCGTGTGGGAGTAACCTGTATCGTGGAGTAAACTGTGTCGTGTGCGTAAACCGTGTCGTGTGAAGTAACCTGTGTAAACTGTGCCGTGTAGCTAAACTGTGTCGTGTGAGGTAAACTGTGTCGTTTGAAGTAAACTGTGTCGTGTGAAGTAAACTGTGTCGTGTGAAGTAAACTGTGTCGTGTGAAGTAAACTGTGCCGTGTGAAGTAAACTGTGTCGTGTGAAGTAAACTGTGTCGTGTGAAGTAAACTGTGTCGTGTGAAGTAAACTGTGTCGTGTGGAGTAAACTGTGTCGTGTGAAGTAAACTGTGTCGTGTGACGTAAACTGTGTCGTGTGAAGAAAACTGTGTCGTGTGAAGTAAACTGTGTCGTGAAGTAAACTGTGTCGTGTGAAGTAAACTGTGTAGCTTGAAGTAAACTGTGTAGCTTGAAGTTAACTGTATCGTGTGAAGTAAAATGTGTCATGAAGGAAAGAGGAAGGTGCATGTATTGATTTCCCAGTGTTGGTCTCCCAGTATTGATCTCCCAATATTGGTCTCCCAGTTTTGGTCTCCCATTATTGATCTCCCAGTATTAATCTCCCAGTATTGATTTTCCGGTATTGGTTTTCCAGTATTGGTCGTCCAGTATTGGTCTCCCAGTATTGTTTTTCCAGTATTGGTCTCCCAGTATTGTTTTTCCAGTATTGGTCTCCCAGTATTGGTCTCCCATTATTGATCTCCCAGTATTGATCTCCTAGGGTGCCATCAATTTCAGAGTGCTCATCAATCTTCTTTAGTTTCACCTCATAATATTTACCCAGGAAGTGTGGTGTGATGGCCAGGGAGTATGACACCATGAACGGACAAGATGTTAATGTTCATGACCTGGTGACCTCCTTCCTAGTCTTCACTCGGAACATGTCATTCTGGATAACGTTTTATATCCTCAACTTTAACCACATTAAACACAACACACTTGAGAGCATTTATGTACTAGCAAGGTTCTGTGCGTCTCCTGCCCGTAGTACTTCTTGCTATATTTGTACTTCACTTTCTGTGGTGTTCATTTACTGCAGCCATCACACAGCAGGGCCTCTTGTCTCGGGCGAACTACCTGACAGCATTAAAGACATGCTGTATATATATGTGATTTTATGGGTAGTGTTTGGCAGGTGAGGAATACGTGTGGCTGCCTCGATGTCTTGTTGTCACTCTCAGGCAGCTGTGTGACTAACTGAAAACAGAGCAGCTTACCGACGGCCGCCTGACAGGGGTACAGAATGATGCAGGCACAAAACAGTTTAGTATGAAATAGTAAGGGTACGAAATATCCCACTACAGTTCAGCTGTACTACCGACTGAAAACATAGGTTGTGAAGCCGACCTCATACAGTACATCCAGGAAAGATACCAAAGTCCCTAATTCCTTCTTGGATTCTTTTATGTAGATTTGCTAAGTTTTTTCCTGCTATTATGAACGTCAGAATACGTCCTCTTAACTTGAACAAAAACAAAACAAAAAACAGGTCCAGAAACTTTTAGGGCGTGGAAGCCGTAAATTAAGTGTCCATTGAGCGTTAAGGCCGCCAGTGTGTTAGGCCGAGCCATCACCATGATCTACACCAGCCTCAGGTACAGTACACAGGTTAACCTTTATGCTTACCTATGACTTCCACCATAGGAATTGAGTTGCCGTATAGGTATTTCACGTATTATGATATGATGTTAGGTTCCCGTAACTCCTACATGTTGTAAGCCATACACTGTCACATGGGGGGATGAGATGCTCTAAAGAATTTAATGTTATGAAACGAGTTTACGGAACCTCTTTATTATACCACATGATAATAAATCCTTCTCACTGCTTTATTTGTATGATGGGTAACACATTATACACGCAAACAATTAAACACCTGATAGAAAACAGAAGATAAAGAGTAACCGGCAACTCGCCGTATGGAGTGCAGGGCTACCAGTACGGCATAAGGCAAAAGAGGGTTTGTCAGAACTCTTGGTCCGGTGGACTAATATTAATACTAAACTATAATCAGGAACATCAGAGGTTCACCACCACCATCATCTCTCCGGTAAACTCTCACAGGTATTCTATCAAAATGAATTGTTGCCTTAAATTACAGTGCCAGAGTTTATCTCTCAGGGGCTACATACAAGTTCAGTTGTTGTTTAATTTAGCAAACTCAAGATTTATAAACACACACACACACACTATTCTGATTATGATATAAATACTTAATACAATTAAAATATACAAGTTCCTTAAGGCCAGGTGGACAGGTGCTTCCTGTCACCTGTTACACCCGGCCCGCTAGACCTTGGGTCGTGTTTCCTGAACCAACATGACGATAATTCCGATAAAACACTTGTCTCTGTCTCCTGGGGATCTGTCCCCATGTTTCGTATTTTTCCTCCTGCTATAGAAGATGTTCGGCGATGGAGACGTGATGGGATGAGAGGCGAGTTTGTTTATTTGGTCTGAGGAGATCATTGTGTTGGAGAAGCTGGGTATAGGGATGTTAGTGTGAAGAACAAATATTATTGACTGGGACAGAGGCATTCATTAAGTCAACAATATTATAACCAATTGGTGTTCCATGTAATTAATTAACAGTTTGGGTAAACAAAATCACCAGAGTTAAGTTCAGGATCCAGACACTTAGTGATAGTGACTTTATGCCCATCAAATACTCTATGTAAGAAGCAATATTTACTCAGTGGACAACAATGATGATAAAATTTTACAGTGACACTCAAACTCATTTTGGCTCTGGTTCCACCTAACTAAACTTCGTGACTTATGTTGCCTTAATCACATATGTGTTCCATGACTTAGTGTGAAGTTAAATTATATATTTCTTTAACCTGGAAATTGATAAATCTAGTCAAGATTATTTTCTTTTGCTTTTTATAAATGGTTTTAATTTCAGTTCTTGCCTTTATTACAGAACTACTGAGGAACAAAATAATCTCCTCTGACGACGAGTCTAGGAGCCAATAGTTATAATTATAAACATAGACTAAGGGATTCATGTTGTCACTCCCGGGAGGCGCGGCAACCATAGTTAAGTTTTCTGTCTCATTCTTGTCTTTCTCATGTTATCATCAGGTGGTGGCAACTGAGGCAATTTGTCCCTGGCCCCTGACATCCTTGGGCCCCCAAACGATAAGAGAGATGTAGACGCACACAAGTTATTAGCGTTGGAAAATTTGGCGTCTATAAATCCCCGGATGTGAAAAAAGTGATAATAGATGCGATATACTTTGATCTTTGAAAGTGACCACTGAGAGCCCCATCTCATAATTCTGCCCCGGGCCCTCTAAGCTCTGGAAGGGGGGGGTGGGGCTGCCTGAAGCTACTAACCGCGTGAAGCAGGTGAGTCCACAGGTGGCCCAGGAGGTGGACCAAGATATGGACCAGGAAGTAGACCAAGAGGTGAATGAACCAGGAGGTGGACCAAGATATAGACCAGGAGGTGGACCAAAAGGTGGACCAGGAGGTGAACCAGGTGGGGGCCCATGAAGTGGAATAGCAGGTGGCCCAGGAGGTGGACCAAGATATGGACCAGGAGGTGGACCAAGATATGAACCAGGAGGTGGACCAAGTTATGGACCAGGAGGTGGACCAGGGGGCGGCCCAAGAAGTAGAACAAGAGGTAGACCAGGAGGTCGACCAAGATATGAACCAGGAGATGGATCAGGGGGCGGCCCAAGAAGTGGAACAGGAGGTAGACCAAGAAGTGGACCAGGAGGTGGAGTGAAGATGAGAGTGGAGGTGGACGATACTATAATCCAAGTGTTTTTTCACTAATCCTCTGGTAACCCCCCTAACCCCCCCCCCCCTCCCACTTCCTCTCATCTCCTCTCAGAAGAAAAGTAAATCGTCTCCATTTCGTTTCAGTTCCCGAGTAGTCTAAAAGGTTCCTAAGGAAAGTTTAAAGCTTTGTCTAACTGGAGACGTAAGAAGGTATCCAATTTGTCTCACTTAAGATACGGCACAAAGACGGCGGCCTGGCATGGCATCGAAATTACCCTGAGATTGTCTTGGGGAGGTAAGAGAGGGAATGTCGTTACGGTGGTAAGTAGATTCCTTCTCTTATGGTTAGTTGAGAATGCTAATGTAACACGAGGATTCATAGCTATTGCAAGATAATCATTTAACCCCTTGAGTACACGATGACTTAACCCAATGAGGGGTTAAATCATCACACTCTAGTGGTTAAATCATCGTACTCAATGGGTTAAATCGTCATACTGAAGGTTTTAATTAATTGTACTTACGGAGTTAATTCATCGTACTGAAGGGGTTAAGATCAGTATTAGGAGTAAAGTCCCTAATACTTGAGGGTTAAGGTTTACACTGTTTCCTGGCCACCACTCATGAGCTAACACTCGAGGGAAATACGTCATCACTATTTCATCTACGTGGTCGGTCAGGGACGATGTGAGTGACCGATGGTGCTCCTCTTCCCGAGTAACCGATGGTGCCCCTCTTCCCTAGTGACTGGTGGTGCCCCTCTGCCCTAGTGACTGATGGTGCTCCTCTTCCCTAGTGACTGATGGCTCCTCTTCCCTAGTGACCGATGGTGCTCCTCTTCCCTAGTGACTGATGGTGCCCTCTTCCCTAGTGACTGATGGTGCTCCTCTTCCCTAGTGACTGATGGTGTCCCTCTAGATGGTGCTCTCTTCCCTAGTGACTGATGGTGTCCCTCTTCCCCAGTGACTGATGGTGCCTTCTTCCCAGTGACTGATGGTGCTCCCTTCCAGTGACCGATGGGTGCTCCTTCCTTCCCCTAGTGACCGATGGTGTCCCTCTTCTCTAGTGACTGATGGTGCTCCTCTTCCCTAGTGACCGATGGTGCTCCTCTTCCCTAGTGACCGATGGTGCTCCGCTTCTCTAGTGACCGATGGTGCTCCTCTTCCCTAGTGACCGATGGTGCTCCTCTTCCATAGTGACCGATGGCAAGCTCCTCTTTCTAGTGACTGATGGTGCTTCTCTCTTCCCTAGTGACCGATGGTGTTCCTCTTCTAGTGCGGACCGATGGTGCTCCCTCCCAGTGACCGATGGTGCCTCTCTCTAGGGAAGTGACTGATGGTGCTTCTCTTCCCTAGTGACCGATGGTGCTCCTCTTCCCTAGTAACCGATGGTGCTCCTCTTCCCTAGTAACCGAATGTGCTCCTCTTCCCGAGTGACTGATGGTGCTCCTCTTCCCCAGTGACTGATGGTACTCCTCTTCCCCAGTGACTGATGGTGCTCCTCTTCCCCAGTGACTGATGGTGTCCCCTCTGCCCTAGTGACTGATGGTGCCCCTCTTCCCTAGTGACTGATGGTGCCCCTCTGCCCTAGTGACTGATGGTGCTCCTCTTCCCAGTAACCGATCGTGCTCTTCCCCAGTGACTGATGGTGCTCCTCTTCCCAGTGACTGATGGTGCTCCTCTTCCCTAGTAACCGATGGTGCTCCTCTCTTCCCTAGTGACTGGTGGTGCTCCGCTTCCCTAGTGACTGATGGTGCTCCTCTTCCCTAGTGACTGATGGTGCCTCTCTGCCCTAGTGACTGATGGTGCCCCTCTACCCTAGTGACTGATGGTGCTCCTCTTCCCTAGTGACTAATGGTGCTCCTCTTCCCTAGTGACCGATGGTGTCCCTCTTCCCTAGTGACTGATGGCAACCCTCTACCCTAGTGACTGTCGGTGCTCCGCTTCCCTAGTGACTGATGGTGCTCCGCTTCCCTAGTGACCGATGGTGCTCCTCTTCCCTAGTAACCGATGGTGCTCCTCTTCCCTAGTAACCGATGGTGCTCCTCTTCCCTAGTGACTGATGGTGCCCGCTTACCTAGTGACTGGTGGTGCCCTCTTCCCTAGTAACCGATCGTGCTCCTCTTCCCTAATGACTGATGGTGCCTCTTCCCTAGTAACCCTAGTGACCGATGGTGCTCCCTCTTCCCTAGTGACTGGTGGTGCTCCGCTTCCCTAGTGACTGATGGTGCCCCTCTACCTTAGTGACTGATGATGCTCCTCTTCCCTAGTGACTGATGGTGCTCCTCTTCCCTAGTGACTGATGGTGCTCCTCTTCCCTAGTGACTGATGGTGCCCCTCTACCTTAGTGACTGATGATGCTCCTCTTCCCTAGTGACTGATGGTGCTCCTCTTCCCTAGTGACTGATGGTGCTCCTCTTCCCTAATGACTGATGGTGCTCCTCTTCCCTAGTAACCGATGGTGCCCCTCTTCCCTAGTAACCGAATGTGCTCCTCTTCCCGAGTGACTAATGGTGCTCCTCTTCCCTGGTAACCGATGGTGCTCCTCTTCCCGAGTGACCAGTCAATTTAACAACAATCAATGTGAGACCAGTTATCCCTTCCCAGTTATCCCGGACAAGTCATTTGTGGACAGAGGCCGAATTCACTCATAACAATTCCTCTCTCAAGTACAGTTAACTCCTCCTTCAACACCCATTACACCGTCACCTACACCTAGTACACTCTCATCTACACCCACCCTACTCACCTACACTCACTCCACCTTTACCTACACCCACTCCACCCTCACCTACACCCACTACACCTTCACTTACATTCACTACAGCCTCACACCCACTATACCTTCGGCTACAAGAACCCCGTGAAATATTATAAAAGTAATGTCTCGTTATTAGATTTTATTACAAGGTCGTCGGGTCACCTTTATGTGCCTGTAATAATTGTTAGACAGTTATGAATTAATTATACCATAACTCTTATTATTTTGTACCTTTAAATAAATAGTTTAATGTTAAAAATCAAAGTATTTATATAATAAATAAAAAAATATTAAAATATTTTTATTTATTAGGTTTAATCCCCCCCCCCCTCCCTCTCTTGGCTGACCTCCTGAGAGCGAGTTTCTCCGTCAGTCAGTCATTTCTCCCTATCCTGGCTTGTTTTTCTCTCTCCCTTGTGGGTTAATCTCGGCTCAAGGTGGGAGAGAGGTTTTATGTAATAGCTCACTGTACTGAAATAAATGCAACTCGTTTAGCTTTGATTTTTTCCGGCCATTTTTCGAGCAATTTGTTAGAATTTAGTAGAATTTCTTGTTCCATAAATTCTTCCTCCAACGCTGTGTCAGAGGTCAGTAGGAACTAGAGAGATAACTCACTAACAGATGGCGCTGTTACTGAAAGTCTGACGCGAACACAAGACGACGGGAGGGCGAGAGGGAGGGGACGACAGGAGGGCGAGAGGGAGGCTCAACAGGAGGGCGAGAGGAGGGCTGTTGGAAGAGAGGGAGACAGGGACAATGGGAGGGAGGGAAGGACGACAGGAGGAAGGGAGGGAGAAAAGTCATAGAGGCTCAGGAAGGAAGAGTACACCGCCATAGAGGTTCAGGAAGATGAGTACACCGTCGTAGAGGCTGAGGGAGGTGAGTACACCATCATAGAGGCTCAGGGAGGAAAAGTACACCGTCATAGAGGCTAAGGGAGGAAGAGTACACCATATAGACTCCCGGTAGAGGCTCAGGGAGGAAGAGTAGACCGTATAAAGACTCGTGGGGAGAGTGCACCGTCGTAGAGGCTCATTCATTCATACTTAACACGAGGCAACACGAAGCTATCATCTCTGTTTATTGTATGATCATCATAATTACTGTACAGGTAATTATGACCAATAACATGAACATATCCAAGACGTGTCCTGAGTAACGTTTCCCTTAAGCCACTGATGATTAATTAAATATATTTTGGGCAGCAAAGGAACATCGTTTCCATGTTCGCCTCCACGACCCAAATACCTTGAAGGTCTTGGACGAGGCCATCATCATCATTCACTAAGAAACTTCGCCAGTTCCATGTTCAGTGTTGACAGCTGAGTTAATCTATATAAATCATCCCGTTCACCGATCAAGGGCATAACAAAATATTTGTAGATAATATATTTTCCTCTTTTGTCTCTCCCGACGACAACCAAGTTTTAAGTTTATTACCGAACGCCACCTATTAGAACTTACGTGTGTGTGTGTGTGTGTGTGTGTGGGTGTGGGTGTGGGTGTGGAGTGTGTGTGTGTGTGTGTGTGTGTGTGTGTGTGTGTGTGTGTGTGCGTGCGTGTGTGTGTGTGTGCGTGCGTGCGTGCGTGCGTGCCGTGTGTGTGTATGTGTGTGTAATAATTATGTAATAATAATAATAATAATTAACGGTTTATTGAAAAAAGTTCTGCAGCCCGAAGGCTGAAAATATACATTGGACATAAATGACTTATTACATACATTGGTGGTTTAACAAAAGCCTTCATTAGAGAAAGGTAAAGGAACATACAGTGAACATTCAGATTATTGTAGGTGTTGAACAGCAAACACGTAGTGTAGTAACTCCTCCCAGATGGTGTTAGGAGGGACCTCACGTGGTGTAGTTTCCTCACAGATGGTGTTATGAGGGCCTCACGTGGTGTAGTAATTCCCCACAGATGGTGTTATGAGGGGCTCACGTGGTGTAGTAATTCCCACAGATGGTGTTATGAGGGGCCTACATGGTGTAGTAATTCTCACAGATGGTGTTATGCGGGGCCTCACGGTGTAGTAGTTCCCACAGATGGTGTTATGAGGGGCCTCACGGCGTAGTAATTCCCCAGATGGTGTTATGGGCCTCATGTGGTGTAGTAATTCCTCACAGATGGGTTATGAGGGGCTCACGTGTAGTAATTCCCAACAGATGGTGTTATGAGGGCCTCACGTGGTGTAGTAATTCCCTCACAGATGGTGTTATGAGGGGCCTCACGTGGTGTAGTAATTCCCTAACAGATGGTGTTATGCGGGGCTCCACGTGTAGTATTTCACAGATGGTGTTATGAGGGCCTCACGTGGTGTAGTAATTCCTCACAGATGGTGTTATGGGCCTCACGTAGTAATTCCTCACAGACGGTGTTATATGAGGAGTGTGGTCCCAGCTTTCCATCGTAGACGGATTAACACATCGCTGTTGTTGGGTCCCCCGGGCCATTATCACTGGGTACCTGGGACCTCACTGTGAAGGTTAACTTGGGTGCGACTGTTACTGTTGAGTTGTTCTCACTGACTTAAGCACTGTTCACCACTGTTCACCCTCTGTTTAACACTGGTTCCATTCCTTTCCTAAATGAAATAGTAACTTCTGGCGTGAACTTGTTGATATTCCGGTGGGGAGGAGGGTCCAGAGGAGTTGGTAGGGCCAACTAATAGTTGATCTGGCTGCTCGGAGAGGAGCGCCAGGAACGTCTTGACCCTTCGGTGGTCATGATGTGTGTGTGTGTGTGTGCGCGTGCGTGTGTGTGTGTGTGTGTGTGTGTGTGTGTGTGTGTGTGTGTGTGTGTGTGTGTGTGTGTGTGTGTGTGTGTGTGTGTGTGTGTGTGTGTGTGTGTGTGTGTGTGTGTGTGTGTGTGTGTGTGTGTGTGTGTGTGTGTGTGTGTGTGTGTGTGTGTGTGTGTGTGTGTGTGTGTGTGTGTGTGTGTGTGTGTGTGTGCGTGTGTGTGTGTGTGTGTGTGTGTGTGTGTGTGTGTGGGGGTGTGTGTGTGTGTGTGTGTGTGTGTGTGTGTGTGTGTGTGTGTGTGTGTGGGTTGTGTGTCGTCCAAACAACTTCCATCGGCCCGGAATCGAACCCAGACATCTCATTTATGAGGTAAAGAACAAAATGCCTATACCACCGGTCCTTCATTTATTATTCTTATTATTATATTTTCGGCCCCAGGGCCGGATGTGTCCTTGACCTGTGCTCTAGTGGACTAATATCTAAAAATAATAATAATAATAATAATAATAATAATAATAATATTAATATTAATAATAATAATAACAATGAATAATATTAATAATAATAATGATGATGATAATAAACACTGAGGCTGGACTGTCTAGCAGGCCACCCACAGGCTTCACTTCCAGGGCAATACGCTCTGATCTCAGTCCCCTGCCAGTTCAGTCCACCTAGGAGAGCTGTCAGAAATAAAATAAAACATTCGTGGTTTGGTAATTAAACGACACACTAAGATATGTTTTGTTTATATCATATATGTCTTATGTAGGGAAACAATTACATAAGGATTGTTTAAAAGATGATAAGACGTTCAGTTTAAAAGTACTAATTCGAGGCTCAAGTATGCATCTCAAGGGGCACTACTCAGTCGAGTGTCCTTACTTGAGTTGAGGACGCTCGCCCCA
>NW_024738933.1:0-11441 GCF_018991925.1 Homarus americanus | reverse complement strand
CCTTCAGTGCCATGAGCCGGGGTATGAGGGCCGGGCACCCCTTCAGTGCTATCACCCGGGGAGTGAGGGCCGGGCACCCCTTCAGTGCTATCACCCGGGGAGTGAGGGCCGGGCACCCCTTCAGCACCCTGACCCGGGGTGTGTGGGCCGGGCTCGATTTCAGTGCCATGAATCGGGGTGTGAGGGCCGGGCACCACTTTAGGTACATGACCCGGGGAGTGAGGGCCGGGCAAACCTTCAGTGCCATAGCCACGGGTGTGAGGCACCCCTCCAGCACCATGACCTGGGGAATGAGGGCCGTGCACCCCTTCAGTGCTATGACCCGGGGTGTGAGGGCCGGGCACATTTTCACTGACATGACCCGGGGTGTGAGGGGCGGGCACCCCTTCAATGACATGACCCGGGATGTGTGGGCCGGGCACCCCTACAGTACCATGACCCTGGGTGTGAGGGCCGGGCACTCGTTTAGGTCTATGACCAGGGGTGTGAGTGCCGGGCACTCGTTTAGGTCTATGACAATGGGTGTGAGGGCCGGGCACACCTTCAGTGCCATGGCCAGGGGTGTGACGGCCGGGCACCGCTTCAGTGCCATGACCCGGGGTGTGAGGGCCGAGCACCCCTTCAGTGCCATGACCCAGGGTGTGAGGGCCGGGCACCCTTTCAGTGCCATGAATCGGGGTGTGATGTCCGGGCACCCCTTCTGCTCAATGACCCGGTATGTGAGGGCCGGGCACCCCTCCAGCACCATAGCCCAGGGTGTGAGGACCGGGCACCCCTTCAGCACCATGGCCCGGGGTGTGACGGCCGGGCACCGCTTCAGTGCCATGACCCGGGGTGTGAAGGCCGGGCAACCCTACAGTGCTGTGAACCGGGGTGTGAGGGCCGGGCACCCCTTCAGTGCCATGAATCAATGTGTGATGGCCGTGCACCCCTTCAGCACCATGACCCGGGGTGTGAGGGCCGGGCTCGATTTCAGTGCCATGAATCGGGGTTTGTGAGTGCCGGGCACCCCTCCAGCACCATGACCTGCGGTATGAGGGCCGAGCACCCCTTCAGTGCTATGACCCGGGGAGTGAGGGCCGGGCACATTTTCACTGACATGACCCGGGGTGTGAGAGCCGGGCACCCCTTCAATGACATGACTGGGTGTGTGGGGTTGGCACCTTTCTCAGTGCTTTTGACCTGGGGTGGAGGGGTCACACCCCTTCAGTGCCATGAATCGGGTGTGAGGGCCGGGAACACCTTCAGTGCCATGGCCAGGGGTGTGACGGCTGGGCACCGCTTCAGTGACATGACCCGGGGTGTGAGGGCCGGTCACTCCTTCAGTGCCATGAACTGTGAGGGCTGGCACCCCTTCGTCCCATGACCTGGGGTGAGGGCAAGGCACCCCTTCAATGACATGACCCGGCGTGTGTGGGCCGGGCACCCTTTCAGTGCCATGACCCGGGGTGTGAGGCCCAGTCACTCCTTCAGTGCCATACCCGAGGTGTGAAGCCCGGGCACCCCTTCAGCCCCATGACCCGAGGTGTGAGGGTCGGCCACCCGTTTAGGTCTATAACCAGGTCTGTGAGGGCCGGGCATACCTTCAGTGCCATGGCCAGGGGTGTGACGGCCGGGCACTGCTTCAGTGCCATGACCCGGGGTGAGAGGGCCGGGCACCCCTTCAGTGACATGACCCGGGGCGTCAGTGCCAGGCACCCCTTCAGTGCCATTAGCCGGGGTGTGAGGTCCGGGCACCCCTTCAGTGCCATGAAACGGTGTGTGAAGGCCGGGCACCCCAACATAGCTATGAACCGGGGTGTGAGGGCCGGACGCCCCTTCACATGACACGGCGTGTGAGGGCCGGGCACCTTTTCAGTGCCATGATCCAGGGTGTGAGGGTCGGGCACCCGTTCAGTGCCATGATTCGGGGTGTGATGGCCGGGCACCCCTTCAGCTCCATGGCCCGGGGTGTGACGGCCGGGCACCGCTTCAGTGCCGTGACCCGAGGTGTGAGGGCCGGGCACCCCTTCAGTGCCATGAGCCGGGGTGTGAGGGCCGGGCACCCCTTTAGTGCCATGAAATGGGGTGTGAGGGCCGGGCACCCCTACAGAGCTATGAACCGGGATGTGAGGGCCGGGCACCCCTTCACATGGCACGGGGTGTGAGGGCCGGGCACCTTTTCAGTGCCATGACCTGGGGTGTGGAGGGCCGGCCTGGAGCCCCTCAGTGCCATGAATCGGGGGTGTGAGGGCCGGGGCACCCTTTCAGTGCTACTGGCTGGGGAGTGAGGCCGGGCACTTTTCAGTGATATGACTCTGGGTGTGAGGGCTGGGCACCACTTCAATGAGGCGACACTGCGTGGGGTTGGCACCCCTTCAGCCCCATGACCCGGGGTGTGAGGGCCGGGAACCCCTTCAGCCCCATGACCCGTGGTGTGAGGGCCGTGCATACCTTCAGTGCCATGGCCAGGGGTGTGACGGCCGGGCACCGCTTCAGTGCCATGACCCGGGGTGTGAGGGCCGGGCACCCCTTCAGTGACATGACCCGAGGTGTCAGGGCAGGGCTCCCCTTCAGTGCCATGAGCCGGGGTGTGAGGGCCAGGCACCCTTCTAGTGCCATGAAAAGGGGTGTTAGGGCCGGGGACCCCTACAGAGCTATGAACCGGGGTGTGAGGGCCGCGCACCCCTTCACATGACACGGGTGTGAGGGCCGGGCACCCTTTCAGTGCCATGAATCGGGGTGTGATGGCCGGGCAGCCCTTCAGCTCCATGACCCGTGGTGTGAGGACCGGGAACCGCTTCAACCCCTTGACCCGGGTAGTGAGGGCCGGGCACCGCTTTAGGTCCATGACCCGGGTTGTGAGTGCCGTGCACCCCTTCAGTGACATGACCCGGGATGTGAGTGCGGGGCACTATTTCAGTGCCATGAAATGGGGTGTGAAGGCCGGGCAACCCTACAGTGCTGTGAACCGGGGTGTGAGGGCCGGGCACCCCTTCACATGACCCGGGGTGTGAGGGCCGGGCACCCCTTCAGTGCCATGAATCGCGGTGTGAGGGCCGGGCACCCCTTCAGCACCATGACCCGGGGTTTGAGGGCCGGGCTCGATTTCAGTCCCATGAATCGGGGTGTGATGTCCGGGCACCCCTTCTGCTCCATGACCCGGTATGTGAGGGCCGGGCACCCCTCCAGCATCATAGCCCAGGGTGTGAGGACCGGGCACCCCTCCAGCACCATGGCCCGGGGTGTGACGGCCGGGCACCGCTTCAGTGCCATGACCCGGGGTGTGAGGGCCGGGAACCCCTTCCGTGCCATGAGTCGGCGTGTGAGGGCCGGGCACCCTTTCAGTGCCATGAATCCTGGTGTGAGGGCCGGGCACCCCTTCAGCCCCATGACCCGAGGTGTGAGGGTCGGCCACGCGTTTAGGTCTATAACCGGGTCTGTGAGGGCCGGGCATACCTTCAGTGCCATGGCCAGGGAGTGTGACGGACGGGCACCGCTTCAGTGCCATGACCCGGGGTGAGAGGGCCGGGCACCCCTTCAGTGCTAAGTGACCCGGGGTGTGAGGGCCGGGCACACTTTCACTGACATGACTCGGGGTGTGAGGGCCGGGCACCCCTTCAATGACATGACCCGGGGTGTGAGGGCCGGGCACCCCTTCAGTGCCATGAGTCGGGGTGTGAGGGCCGGCCACCCTTTCAGTGCCATGAATCGGGGTGTAGGGCCGGGCACCACTTTAGGTACATGACCCGGGGTGTGAGGGCCGGGCAAACCTTCATTGCCATGGCCACGGGTGTGAGGGCCGGGCACCTCATCAGAGCCATGACCCGGGATGTGAGGGCCGGGTACCCCTTTAGTGCCATGAAATGGGGTGTGAGGGCCGGGCACCCCTACAGAGCTATGAACCGGGGTGTGAGGGCCGGGCACCCCTTCACATGACACGGGGTGTGAGGGCCGGGCACCTTTTCAGTGCCATGACCTTGGGTGTGAGGGCCGGGCTCGATTTCAGTGCCATTAATCGGGGTGTGAGGGCCGGGCACCCCTCCAGCACCATGACCCGGGGTATGAGGGCCGGGCACTCCTTCAGTGCTATCACCCGGGGAGTGAGGGCCGGGCACCCTTTCAGTGACATGACCCGGGGTGTGAGGGCCGGGCACCACTTCCATGACATGACACTGGGTGTGTGGGCCGGGCACCCTTTCAGTGCCATGACCCGGGGTGTGAGGGCCGGGCACCCCTTCAGTGCCATGACCCGGGGTGTGAGGGCCGGGCACCCCTTCAGCCCCATGACCCGGGGTGTGAGGGCCGGGAACCCCTTCAGCCCCATGACCCGTGGTGTGAGGGCCGTGCATACCTTCAGTGCCATGGCCAGGGGTGTGACGGCCGGACACCGCTTCAGTGACATGACCCGAGGTGTCAGGGCAGGGCCCCCCTTCAGTGCCATGAGCCGGGGTGTGAGGGCCGGGCACCCCTCTAGTGCCATGAAAAGGGGTGTTAGGGCCGGGGACCCCTACAGAGCTATGAACCGGGGTGTGAGGGCCGCGCACCCCTTCACATGACACGGGTGTGAGGGCCGGGCACCCTTTCAGTGCTATGAATCGGGGTGTGATGCCCTGGCAGCCCTTCAGCTCCATGACCCGTGGTGTGAGGACCGGGAACCGCTTCAACCTCATGACCCGGGTAGTGAGGGCCGGGCACCCCTTTAGGTCCATGACCCGGGGTGTGAGGGCCGTGCACCCCTTTAGTGACATGACCCGGGGTGTGAGTGCCGGGCACTATTTCAGTGCCATGGAATGGGGTGTGAAGGCCGGGCAACCCTACAGTGCTGTGAACCGGGGTGTGAGGGCCGGGCACCCTTTCACATGACCCGGGGTGTGAAGGCCGAGCACCCCTTCAGTGCCATGAATCGGGGTGTGAGGGCCGGGCACCCCTTCAGCACCATGACCTGGGGTTTGAGGGCCGGACACCCTTTCAGTGCCATGAATCATTGTGTAGGGCCAGGCACCACTTTAAATACATGACCAGGGGTGTGAGGGGCCGGGCAAACCTTCAGTGCCATGGCCACGGGTGTGAGGGCCGGGCACCTCATCAGTGCCATGACCCGGGATGTGAGGGCCGGGTATCCCTTCAGTGACATGACCCGGCGTGTGATGGCCTGGCACCCCTTTAGTGACATGAACCGGGGTGTGAGGGCCGGGCACCCTTTCAGCACCATGACCCTGGGTGTGAGGGCCGGGCACTCCTTCAGCACCATGAACCGGGGTGTGAGGGCCGGGCACCCCTTCAGTGACATGAACCGGGGTGTGAAGGCCGGGCACCCTTTCAGTGCCATGAAATGGGGTGTAAAGGCCAGGCACACCTCCAACACCATGTCCCGGGGTATGAGGGCCGGGCACCCCTTCAGTGCGATGTCCCTGGGTGTGAGGGCCGAGCACCCTTTCAGTGACATGAACCGGGGTGTGAGGGCCGGACACCCCTTCAATAACATGACCCGTAGTGGATTGGCCGGGCACCCTTTCAGTGCCATGACCCGGGGTGTGAGGGCCGGTCACTACTTCAGTGCCATGACCCGGGGTGTGAGGGCCGGGAACGCCTTCAGCCCCATGACCCGGGGTGTGATGGCCGGGCACCCGTTTAGGTCTATGACAAGGGGTGTGAGGGCCGGGCACACCTTCAGTGCCTTTCCAGTGGTGTGACGGCCGGGCACCGCTTCACTGCCATGACCTGGGGTGTGAGGGCCGTGAACCCCTTCAGTGACATGACCCGGGGCGTCAGGGCCGGGCACCCCTTCAGTACCATGAAACGGGGTGTGAGGGCCGGGCTCGATTTTAGTTCCATAAATCGGGGTGTGAGGGCTGGGCATCCCTCCAGCACCATTACCCGGGTGTAAGGGCAGAAACGATCCTCCGGCTAGTTACCGCTGCTAACTCGCTCGTTTGCTGGTGCAGACGACACTTGGGGTGGTTGGACGGAGGTGATAACGGCAGCGACTATCTCCACCACGAGCAGATTCAACCCAGCCGCCATACCGTCAGTATCTAGCTACCCTGCTGTCCGTCAAATTCTGGCTGTGATCTCATCATAGGTCCTGGACTCGTGGGCTGTGTTCCCAGACCTTCACCTATCAACTGCCAACTCTCTGGTCATCTACCACTACCGCATACCACGACCATCAATTCATCACATTCCGTCGGTGCCCCGGTGTTCTCCTGCCCTTTTCAAGACGTTGCTGAGTGTGGAGTGAATGGACGCTTCCCTGCCCTGAGTGTGCATCACCGTGTTCCAGAACCTTCCCCAGGGCCACTGCCGTAGGAAATATTTGTTCATTGTTTGATTCCATTAATTGCTGACTCCCCTTTATTGTTCGATACTATCAATTGTTGACTCCATTTAATTGATTGATCCAATTAATTGCTGACTCCCATTATTTGTTTGATTCCTTTAATTGTTGCTTCCATTAATTGTTTGACTCCCGTAATTATTTGATGATTGTTGAGTGGTGTCAGAGTTTGTTATATTTTTATAGTAAAGAGATGCCAATCTCTAACGGTTGTTTGTTATTCCTCGGAAAACCATGGTCCTTGACTTTCCTATATTAAGATCCTGATTAGCCTGGTAAGGGATTTCTATCCCTAAGTCCCAGGCCTTTACAAGTGGCGACCTTGCCAGGATTGTCTCTGACCTTTGGTTTCTGAGGTTTAACATTCGTTCCGGTGTTGTTGTAAGTCGCCGTGAGCGCGCCACCTTGCTGTCTGTGGCCCGGAAGCAAGTGTTGTTCAGTGGTTATCCCTTCCTTCTGTGTGCTAATTTTGTTGCTCTCCCTTGTACGTGGGAAGTTAATTAGTGTTGGTTGGGGTGCACTGTGGATGCTGTCATAGCATATATGTTGTTGTTTCACCTGGTGCGGTTTCGTTACCCTGAGGTGATTCAGCTGGGCTGGGTGCGGAACGAGGTTCCCTCCAGTCGGATCAAATCATTTACTGGTCTGATTGAGCCACTAGGTGAGTTACCTTTGGCTACTTGCGGGGTAAGTTGTTTGTTTTTTCCTTTGTTCTTGGCCTTTTGGATCATTATGTCTGGTTTTGAGGTGTGGAAAGGTCAAGCGGTGGCCCTGGGTCTGACAGGTAATGACATTGGTCAGTATGTGGTCACCCAACAGAATGCCGAGAGAGAGGAACGTCAGAGAGCGAGAGAGGAACGTCAGAAAGAGAGAGAGGTGGAGGAACGCCAGAAAGAGAGAGAGTTGGAGGAACGCCAGAAAGAGAGAGAGTTGGAGGAACTTCAGAAAGAGAAAGAAAGAGAGTTCGAATTAGCTAAGTTGCAGGCAGAAAAGGACCTAGAACTGGCTAGGATTAATGTTTCAAGTAGACCAGCATCCTCTGGCCATATACAGGACAATGTGGTAAAACCCAGCTTGCCTGTGTACCGTGAAGGAGAAGACATCGCCTCCTACCTTGTTAGGTTTGAGCGGGTAGCTGAGCTGCTTGGTGTAGCCCCAGATAGCTATGCTGTAAGGTTGGGTAGCCTTCTGAGTGGTAAGCCGGTAGAAATTTACACGTCCCTGTCTGCCGACATCACCCGAGATTACCTCTTGTTGAAGCAAGCTCTCTTGCGAGGATTTTGCAAGACTTCTGACGGTTATCGTGCTGATTTTCGCAGAACGAAGATTAGAGAAGGAGAAACGTACCAGCAGTTTTCGATTCACTTGGGTCGTTTATTTCAACAATGGCTGGAGACATCAGGGGTTGAAGAAACCTTTGAGTCTCTCTCTAACTTCATGATATTAGATCAGTTTTTGTCTTCTCTACCTCCAGACTTGAGAATTTTCATCAAAGAACACCAGCCAGCGACGCTTGGAGAAGCTGTGCATCTTGCCGACAACTGGGCGTCTGCTCGCAACGCCTACCCCAAGTCTTCCCCTCCTGTAGTGAAGATTGCGAAGCCTCCGTCCTCCGAGGAACCATCCCCAGGAGTACATAAGAGTAGTTCACCAGCCGTGCGGTGTCACAGCTGCGGAGAAGAAGGGCACATTCGTTCTCGCTGTCCCCGGAATCCCCTCGCCTTCAAGACTGCTGACACTCATCAACCCAGCAACAAGGTCGGATTCTGTTTGGTGGACAAGAGCTGCCCCCGTTATTGTGTCAGTGGAACAATCAATGGGTCTAGGGCATCTACTTTCGTCAGGGACACTGGTTGCTCGTGCATTATTGTCTCTGAAGAAGCCCTGCCTGACGCTGACATCTCCAGCTGCCCGAAGGTTAGTGTCGCCGATTATTTAGGTCGTATTGACCAGTTCCCTGTTGTTAGGTGCTACCTGCGTTGCCCCTATTTCACTGGTTGGTCTAATGTGGTAAGAGCTCCCATTAAATGTGCAAGTGCCCTCATTGGTAATGTTCCCGGTGTTCGTGACCCTAACGACCAGGAAACGTTAAAACTCTCCTCGCCACCAGCACTAGTCTCCTCGCCACCAGCACCAGTCCCCACGCCACCTGCTGAGGACGACGACTCGCCACCTGCCGAGGTCGCCTCGCCACCCTCTCACGCCGCCACGCCTGCCGCCAAGGTCCAAGCTGTAGGGCCACGGACGGCGAAGGTGAAACGACCGCATCCCCTGATTCTGCCGAATTTGTTGCCACTGACTGTGACGCCCAAGGAGTTCGCCAAGCTTCAAGACTCGTGTGCCACTCTGAAGCGGGTAAGAGAGAAGGTGACTTCCGGGGAGGAGGATCAGGTGAGAGATGGGTCGGTTTATAAGTTTGTTTCTATTAATGGGGTGTTACACAGGTCTTGTGTGTCATCCAAGCGACCAGCTAAAGTAGGTCGGTTTTTACTTGTTGTCCCTGATGTTTGTCGTAGTAACATTCTCTCTGTAGCTCACAAGAGCTCTCTTGTAAGTCACTGTTCTCGTAGGAAAACTTATAGGAAGGTTGCTGATCAGTTTTACTGGCCAGGTATGGGAGCGGATATTAGAGCTTTTTGTAGGAGTTGTGATCAGTGCCCACGTATGTCCGCCAAGGGTAGAGTCTGTCCTGTTCCACTTGAACCCTTACCCGTCGTTGCAGAACCATCTTCTCGGGTAGCCATAGATTTTGTTGGACGATTCTCACCCCATTCCTCTAAGAAGCCTAAATTACATCAAGCGAATTTGTTAAAGCAATATAATTGCAGGACCCACATTGCTCGTGTCCTTGACGACGTCCCCAAGCTGGAGTTAGTCGAGGCACTACCCTGCACGAGTTCCTGTGAAGTTCGGATGCCAGAGCCTGTTGATCTCGATTGCCAGTTGCTGCCAACACCTGGCGAGATAGAAGAATCCTCTACGACAGGAAATAGGCCCAAACTTAAACTTGGACTGAAGTGGACCCCACGTGCAGTTCCTTGATACGGCATTACGTTTTGGACATCAAGTTTCCACCTATTCTTTTCTATGACCCTTCTTTATTGTGCAATGTGTATTTAAGCATTTGTTGTAAGATGATTATGCTTTGTGTACTAATCTTAAGTTTTAATCTACCTTACAGTAGATTTTTGTTGGGGGAGCAGTGTAAGGGCGGAAACGATCCTCCGGCTAGTTACCGCTGCTAACTCGCTCGTTTGCTGGTGCAGACGACCCTTGGGGTGGTTGGACGGAGGTGATAACGGCAGCGACTATCTCCGCCACGAGCAGATTCAACCCAGCCGCCATACCGTCAGTATCTAGCTACCCTGCTGTCCGTCAAAATTCTGGCTGTGATCTCATCATAGGTCCTGGACTCGTGGGCTGTGTTCCCAGACCTTCACCTATCAACTGCCAACTCTCTGGTCATCTACCACTACCGCATACCACGATCATCAATTCATCACATTCCGTCGGTGCCCCGGTGTTCTCCTGCCTTTTTCAAGACGTTGCTGAGTGTGGAGTGAATGGACGCTTCCCTACCCTGAGTGTGCATCACCGTGTTCCAGAACCTTCCCCAGGGCCACTGCCGTAGGAAATATTTGTTCATTGTTTGATTCCATTAATTGCTGACTCCCCTTTATTGTTCGATACTATCAATTGTTGACTCCATTTAATTGATTGATTCCATTAATTGCTGACTCCCATTATTTGTTTGATTCCTTTAATTGTTGCTTCCATTAATTGTTTGACTCCCGTAATTATTTGATGATTGTTGAGTGGTGTCAGAGTTTTGTTATATTTTTATAGTAAAGAGATGCCAATCTCTAACGGTTGTTTGTTATTCCTCGGAAAACCATGGTCCTTGACTTTCCTATATTAAGATCCTGATTAGCCTGGTAAGGGATTTCTATCCCTAAGTCCCAGGCCTTTACCTCAGGTATATATGGGCGGGCACCCTTTACAGTGCTATGACCAGGGGGTGAGGCCTAGCACCCTTTCAGTGACATGACCCGGGGTGTGAGGGCCGGGCATCACTTCAATGACATGACACTGGGTGTGTGGGCCAGGCACCCTTTCAGTGCCATGACCCGGGGTGTGAGGGCCGGTCACTCCTTCAGTGCCATGACCCAGGGTGTGAGGGCTGGGCAACCCTTCAGCCCCATCACCCGGGGTGTGAGGGCCGGGAACCCCTTCAGCCCCATGACCCGTGGTGTGAGGGCCGTGCATACCTTCAGTGCCATGGCCAGGGGTGGGACGGCCAGGCACCGCTTCAGTGCCATGACCCGGGGTGTGAGGGCCGGCCACCCCTTCAGTGACATGACCCGAGGTGTCAGGGCAGGGCCCCCCTTCAGTGCCATGAGCCGGGGTGTGAGGGCCGGGCACCCCTCTAGTGCCATGAAAAGGGGTGTGACGGCCGGGGACCCCTACAGAGCTATGAACCGGGGTGTGAGGGCAGCGCACCCCTTCACATGACACGGGTGTGAGGGCCGGGCACCCTTTCAGTGCCATGAATCGGGGTGTGATGGCCGGGCAGCCCTTCAGCTCCATGACCCGTGGTGTGAGGACCGGGAACCGCTTCAACCCCATGACCCGGGTAGTGAGGGCCGGGCACCCTTTTAGGTCCATGACCCGGGGTGTGAGGGCCGTTCACCCCTTCACTGACATGACCCGGGGTGTGAGTGCCGGGCACTATTTCACTGCCATGAAATGGGGTGTGAAGGCCGGGCAACCCTACAGTGCTGTGAACCGGTGTGTGAGGGCCGGGCACCCCTTCAGTGCCATGAATCGGGGTGTGAGAGCCGGGCACCCCTTCAGCCCCATGACCCGGGGTGTGAGGGCCGGGCTCGATTTCAGTGCCATGAATCGGGGTGTGAGGGCTGGGCACCCTTTCAGTGCCATGAATCATTGTGTAGGGCCGGGCACCACTTTAGGTACATGACCAGGGGTGTGAGGGACGGGCAAACCTTCAGTGCCATGCCCACGGGTGTGAGGGCCGGGCACCTCATCAATGCCTTGAACCGGGATGTGAGGGGCGTGTACCCCTTCAGTGACATGACCCGGAGTGTGAGGGCCTGGCACCCCG
>NW_024738932.1:0-10233 GCF_018991925.1 Homarus americanus | reverse complement strand
GCCTGGGAGTTGTCATTCATGTGCCTGGGAGTGTCAGAGGTGTACCTGGGAGTATCAGAGGGGTGCCTGGGATGTCCAGAGGTGTACCTGGTGTCAGGGTGTACCTGGGAGTGTCAGAGGTGCCTGGGAGTATCAGGGTGTACCTGGGATTTCAGAGGTTTTACCTGGGAGTGTCAGAGGGTACCTGGGAGTGTCAGAGGTGTGCCTGGGGTGTCTGGGTGTACCTGGGAGTGTCAGTGCGCCTGGGAGTGTCAGAGGTGTACCGTGTGGGAGCACCTGGGGTGTGGGGGTGTACCAGTTTAGAGTGTACCGGGGGTCTTGGGGTGTGGAGTGGCTGGGGCTGTCAGAGGTGTACCTGGGAGTGTCAGAGGTGTACTGGGAGTGTCAGAGGTGTGCCTGGGGTGTCAGAGAGTACCTGGGGGCATCAGAGGTGTACCTGGGGAGTGTCAGGGGTGTAACTGGGAGTGTCGGAGGTGTAACTGGGTGTCAAAGTGTGCCTGGGAGTGTGAGGTGTGACAGGTGAGTGTCAGCGGTGTACCTGGGAGTGTCGGGGGTGTGCCTTGGAGTGTCTAGGGGTACCTGGAAGTGTCAGGGGTGTAGAATTGTGGAGGTGGCAAATGTGAGAAGTGTCGGAGGTGTAACTGGGAGGACTCAGAGGTGTACCTGGGAGTGTCAAGAGGTGTACCTGGGAGTGTCAGAGTGTACATGGGAGTGTCAGAGGTATACCTGGGAGTGTTTGAGGTGTACCTGGGAGTGTGGGTGGTGTGCCTGGGAGTGTCAGAGGTGCACCTGGGTGTCAGAGGTGTACCTGGGAGTGTCAGTGGTGTACAGAGGTGTCATTCATGTACCTGGGAGTGTCAGGGGTGTACCTGGGAGTGTCAGGGTGTGGACTGGAGCATGGGGGTACCTGGAGTGTCAGAGTGTACCTGGGGTGTCGGAGGTGTACCTGGGAGTGTCAGGGAACCTGACAGGGTCAGAGGTGTACCTGGGATTGTCAGAGGTGTACATGGAGTGTCAGAGGTATACCTGGGAGTGTTTGAGGTGTCATACCTGTGGTGTGTGTACCTGGAATGTCAGAGGTGCACCTGGGGGTGTCAGAGGTGTTTGGGGAGATGTCAGTGGTGTACCTGGGGTGTCATTCATGTACCTGGGAGTGTCAGAGGTGTACCTGGGAGTGTGGGGTACTGGGCATGAGAGGGTACCTGGGGAGTGTCAGAGGTGTACCTGGGGGTGTCAGAGGTGTACCTGGGGTGTCAGAGGTGCCTGGAATGTGGTATGTGTACTGGGAACGTCAGAGGTGACTTGGGAGTGTCAGAGGTGTACCTGGGAGAGGTCAGTGGTGTACCTGGGAGTGTCGGTTCAGCAACTGGGAAGTCAGAGGTGTACCTGGGAGTGTCAGGAGTGTACCTGGGAGCTGAGAGGAGGCCTGGGAGTGTCAGAGGAGGTGTACCTGGAGTGTCAGAGGTGTACCTGGGAGTGTCAGAGGTGTACCTGGAGTGTCAGAGGTGGTGCCTGGGAGTGACAGTGGTGTACCTGGGAGGTTGTATGTACCTGGGAGGTCAGAGGTGTACCTGGGAGTGTCAGAGGTGTACCTGGGAGTGTCAGAGGTGTACCTGGGAGCAGCCGGGAGGTGTACCTGGGAGGTCAGAGGTGTACCTGGGGAGTGTCAGAGGTACCTGGGAGTGTCAGAGGTGTACCTGGGATTGTCAGAGGTGTAGCACCTGGGAGGGTCACAGGTGTACCTGGGAGTGGGGGGTGTAACTGGGAGTGTCGAAGGTGTAATGGGATGTCAGAAGGTACCTGGGAGTGTCAGAGGTGTACCTGGGAGTGTCATCCTGTACCTGGGAATGTCAGAGGTGTACCTGGAAGTGTCAGGGCTGGAAGTGTCAGAGGTGTACCTGGGAGTGACAGCGGCCTGGGAGTGTCAGTGTACCTGGGAGGACAGAGGTGTACCTGGGAGCGGAGGTGTACCAGGAGCACTGGGTGTAACTGGGAATGTCAGGGGTGTATGTTGGAGTGTCAAAGGTGTACTTGGGAGTGTCTGAGGTGTAACTGGGAGGCTTGAGGTGTACCTGGGAGTGTCAGAGGTGTACTGGGAGGTTGTGAGGGAGTTCCTGGGACATCAGGAGTACCTGGGAGTGTCAGAGGTGTACCTGGGAGTGTCTGAGGTGTACCTGAGAGTGCAAGGAGGTACCTGGGAGTGTCAATGTGACCAGGGAGTGTCAGAGGTGTACCTGGAGTGTCAGAGGTGTACCTGAAAGTGTCAGGAGGTACCTGGAAGTGTCAGAGGTGTATCTGGGAGGCTTGAGGTACCTGGAGCACAGAGGTGTACCTGGGAGTGTCAGAGGTGTACCTGGGAGTGTCATGGTACCCCGGAGTGTCATGTGTACCTGGGAGGTCAGAGGTGTACGTGGGAGCATCAGAGGTGTACCTGGGATTGTCAGAGGTTTACCTGGGAGGTCGGAGGTAACTGGGAGTGTCAAAGTGCCTGGGAGTGTCAGGTGTACTGGGAGTGTCACTGGTGTACCTGGGAGTGTCAGGTGTACCTGGGAGTGTCAGGGGGCTACCTGAAGTCAGTGGTGTAACTGGGAGTGTCGGAGGTGTAACTGGGAGGTGTGGAGGTGTAACTGGGAGTCTCTGAGGCGTACCTGGAGGGTCAGAGGTGTACCTGGGATTGTCAGAGGTGCTCAGGCAGTGTCAGAGGTATACCTGGGAGTGTTTGAGGTATACCTGGGAGTGGTGGAGGTGTACCTGGAATGTCAGAGGTGTACCTGGGAGTGTCAGAGGTGTACCTGGGAGATGTCAATGGCCTGGGAGTGTTGGTCATGTACCTGGAGTGTTAGAGGTGTACCTGGAAGTGTCAGGCTGGAAGTGTCAGAGGTGTACCTGGGAGTCACAGCGGTGTACCTGGGAGTGTCAGAGGTGTACCTGGGAGTGTCAGAGGTGTAACTGGGAGTGTCGGAGGTGTACCTGGGAGTGTCAGGGGGTACTTGGGAGTGTCTGAGGTGCACCTGGGAGTGTCAGGGGTGTACCTGGGAGGTCAGAGAGTACCTGGGAGCATCAGAGAGTACCTGGGTGTGTCAGAGGTACCTGGGAGTGACAGCGGTGTACCTGGAGTGTCAGAGGTGTACCTGGGAGTGTCAGAGGTGTAACTGGGAGTCGTCGGAGGTGTACCTGGGAAGTCAGAGAGTACCTGGGAGGCGAGAGGAGTACCTGGGAGTGTCTGAGTGTACTGAGAGTGTCATGGTGTACCTGGGAGCGTCGAGGTACCTGGGAGCATCAGAGGTACCTGGGATTGCAGGAGGTTTACCTGGGAGTGTCAGAGTGTACCGGGAGTGTCAGGGGTGTAACTGGGAGTGTTGGAGGTAACTGGGAGTGTCAAAGTGTACCTGGGAGTGTCAGAGGTGTACCTGGGAGTGTCATGGTGTACCTGGGAGTGTCAGGGGGTACCTGGGAGTCAGGGGGTACCTGGAAGTGTCAGGTGTAACTGGGAGTGTCGGAGGTGTAACTGGGAGTGTCAGAGGTGTACCTGGCAGTGTCAGAGGCATACCTGGAAGTGTTTGAGGTGTACCTGGGAGTGTGAGGTGTACCTGGGAATGTCAGAAGTGTACCTGGGAGAGTCAGAGGTACCTGGGAGATGTCAGTGGTGTACCTGGGAGTGTCATTCATGTACATGGGATTGTCATAGGGTGTACCTGGAAGTGTCAGGGCTGGAAGTGTCAAGGTGTACCTGGGAGGACAGCCTGTGCCTGGGAGTGTCAGAGAGCACCTGGGAGTGTCAGAGGTGTAACTGGGATATGTCAGTGGTACCTGGGAGTGTACTGGCGTACCTGGGAGTGACGGAGGTGTACCTGGGAAATGTCAGGAGGTGTACCTGGGAGCATCAGAGGTGCCTGGGAGATACAGTGGTGTACCTGGGAGGTTGTCTGCGTACCTGGGAGCCAGAGGTACCTGGGAGTATCAGAGGTGTACCTGGGATTGTCAGAGGTACCTGGGAGGTCAGAGGTGTACCCTGGGAGTGTCAGAGGTGTACCTGGGAGCATCAGAGGTGTACCTGGGATTGTCAGGAGGTTTACCTGGGAGTGTCAGAGGTGCACCTGGGAGTGCAGAGGTGTACCTGGGAGTGTCTGAGGTGTACCTGGGAGTGTCAGAGGTGCCTGGGAGTGTCAGAGGTGCACTTGGGAGTGTCAGGCACCTGGGAGTTCGAGATGTACCTGGGAGTCCTGAGGTACCTGGGAGCGTCTGGGGTGTACCTGGGAGTGGCTGAGGTACCTGGGAGTGTCAGATGTTCCTGAGATGTGACATAGGTGTACCTGGGAGGCTGAGAGGTACCTGGGAGTGTCAGAGGAGTACCTGGGAGCATCAGAGGAGTACCTGGGAGTGTCAGGGGTGTAACTGGGAGTGTCGGAGGTGTAACTGGAGGTCAAAGTGTACCTGGGAGTGTCAGAGGTGTACCTGGGAGTGTCAGGGGTGTACCTGGGAGTGTCAGGGGTGTACCTTGAGTGTCAGGGGGTACCTGAAGTGTCAGGGGTGTAACTGGGAGTGTCGGAGGTGTAAATGGGAGTGTCGGAGGTGTAACTGGTGTCTGAGGTACCTGGGAGTGTCGGAGGTGTACCTGAGAGTGTCAGAGGTGCACATGGCAGTGTCAGAGTTATACCTGGGAGTGTTTGAGGTGTACCTGGGAATGTGGTAGGTGTACCTGGGAATGTCAGAGGTGCACCTGGGAGGTGGGGAGGTGTACCTGGGAGATGTCAGTGTGTACCTGGGAGTGCTGGCTCATGTACCTGGGAGTGTCAGAGGTGCCTGGGAGTGTCAGAGGAGTACCTGGGAGCATGAGAGTGCACTGGAGTGTCAGAGATGTACCTGGGAGTGTCAGAGGTGTACCTGGGAGTCAGAGGTGCACCTGGGAGTGTCAGTGGTGTACCTGGGAGTGTCATTGAGGTCCTGAGTGTCAGAGGTGTACCTGGAAGTGTCAGAGGTGTACCTGGAAGTGTCAGAGGTGTACTGGGAGTGTCTGAGGTGCCTGGGAGTGTCAGAGGTACCTGGGAGGTCAGAGGTGTACCTGGAGTGTCAGAGGTGTACCTGAGAGCGCAGTGGTGTACCTGGGAGCAAGAGGTGTACCTGGGAGTATCAGAGGTGTACCTGGGATTGTCAGAGGTTTACCTGGGAGTGTCAGAGGTGCACCGGGAGTGTCAGGTGTAACTGGGAGCGTCGGAGGTGTACTGGGAGTGCTGCAAAATGGGAGTGTCAGAGGTACCTGGGAGGTTGCAGTATCTGGGAGGTCAGGGGTGTACCTGAGTGTCAGGGGTTACCTGGAAGTGTCAGGTGTAACTGGGAGTGTCGGAGGTGTAAATGGGGTGTCGGAGGTGTAACTGGGAGTGTCTGAGGTGTACCTGGGAGTGCCAGAGGTGTACCTGGAGTGTCAGAGGTGCACATGGCACTGTCAGAGTTATACCTGGGAGTGTTTGAGGTGTACCTGGGAATGTGGTAGGTGTACCTGGGAATGGCCGGGAGGCACCTGGGAGTGTCAGAGGTGTACCTGGGAGATGCTGGGGTGGTGTACCTGGGAGGTTGGTTCATGTACCTGGGAGTGTCAGAGGTGTACCTGGGAGGTCAGAGGAGTAACTGGGAGCATGAGAGGAGTACCTGGGAGGTTGTGAGATGTACCTGGGAGGTCAGAGGTGTACCTGGGAGTGTCAGAGGTACCTGGGAGGTCAGGAGGTGTACCTGAGATGTCAGTGGTGTACCTGGAGGTCATTGGTGTACCTGGGAGTGTCAGAGGTGTACCTGGAAGTGTCAGGTACCTGGAAGTGTCAGAGGTGTACCTGGGAGTATCAGAGGTGTGCCTGGGAGATGACAAGTGGTGTACCTGCTGCTGGAGGTACCTGGGAGCATCAGAGGTACCTGGGATTGTCAGAGAGGTTCACCTGGGAGGTCAGAGGTGCACCTGGGAGTGTCAGAGGTGTACCTGGGAGTGTCTGAGGTACCTGGAGCAAGCCGAGAGGCAGTGCCTGGGAGGTCAGAGGTGCACTTGGGAGTCAGAGCACCTGGGAGTGTCTGGAGATGTACCTGGGAGTCCCTGAGGTACCTGAGCGTCTGGGGTGTACCTGGGAGTGGGCTGAGGTGTACCTGGGAGTGTCAGAGGTGTCCTGAGATGTGACATAGGTGTACCTGGGAGTGTCAGAGGTACCTGGGAGTCAGAGGCCTGGGAGCATCAGAGGAGTACCTGGGAGGTCGGGGTGTAACTGGGAGTGTCGGAGGTAACTGGGAGTGCAAAGTGTACCTGGGAGTGTCAGAGGTGTACCTGGGAGGTCAGCGGTGTACCTGGGAGTGTCAGGGTGTACCTTGGAGTGTCAGGGGGGTACCTGGAAGTGTCAGGTGTGAACTGGGAGGTCGGAGGTGTAAATCGGGAGTGTCGGAGGTGTAACTGGGAGGCCTGAGGTGTACCTGGGAGTGTCAGAGTGTACCTGAGAGTGTCAGAGGGTGTGCATGGCAGTGTCAGAGTTAACCTGGGAGTGTTTGAGTACCTGGGAATGTGGTATGTGTACCTGGGAATGTCAGAGGTGCACCTGGGAGTGTCAGAGGTGTACCTGGGAGATGTCGTAGTGGTACCTGGGAGGCTCAGTGTACCTGGGAGTGTCAGAGAGTACCTGGGAGGTCAGAGGTGTACCTGGGAGCATGAGAGTACCTGGGAGTGTCAGAGATGTGTACCTGGGAGCAGTCAGGGTGTACCTGGGAGTGTCAGGAGGTACCTGGGAGTGTCAGTGGTGTACCTGGGAGTGTCATTGGTGTACATGGAAGTGTCAGAGTTATACCTGGGAGTGTTTGAGGTGTACCTGGGAATGTGGTACGGTATTGAATGTCAGAGAACACCTGGGAGTGTCAGAGGTACCTGGGAGATGTCAGGGTGTACCTGGGAGTGTCAATTACCTGGGAGTGTCAGAGGTACCTGGGAGTGTCAGAGGAGTACCTGGGAGCATGAGAGGAGTACCTGGGAGTGTCAGAGATGTACCTGGGAGTGCTGTGGTGTACCTGGGAGGCGGAGGTGTACCTGGGAATGTGGGTATGTGTGCCTGGAATGTCAGAGGTGCACCTGGGAGTGTCAGAGGTGTACCTGGGAGATGTCAGGTGGTGTACCTGGGAGTGTTGTTCCATGTACCTGGGAGTGTCAGAGGTGTACCTGGAGGCCAGGAGGAGCACCTGAGCATGAGAGAATACCTGGGAGGTCAGAGGTGTACCTGGAAGTGTCAGAGGTACCTGGAAGTGTCAGAGGTGTACCTGGGAGTACCAGAGGTGTGCCTGGGAGATGACAGTGGTGTACCTGGGAGTGTCATTCATGTACCTGGGAGTGTCAGAGGTGTACCTGGGAGTATCAGAGGTGTACCTGGGATTGTCAGAGGTGTACCTGAGAGTGTCAGAGGTGTACCTGGGAGCGTCAGAGGTGTACCTGGGAGTCTCAGAGGTGTACCTGGGATTGTCAGAGGTTTACCTGGGAGTGTCAGGAGGTGTACCTGGGAGTGTCAGAGGTGTACCTGGGAGTGTCTGAGGTACCTGGAGTGTCAGAGGTGCCTGGAGTGTCAGAGGTGCACTTGGGAGTGTCAGGGGTGCACCTGGGAGTGTCTGAGATGTACCTGGGAGTCTCTGAGGTGTACCTGGGAGCGTCTGGGTGTACCTGGGAGTGGCTGAGGTGTACCTGGGAGTGTCAGAGGTGTTCCTGAGATGTGACATAGGTGTACCTGGGAGTGTCAGGAGGTGTACCTGAGTGTCGGGAGGAGTACCTGGGAGCATCAGAGGAGTACCTGGGAGGTCAGGGGTGTAACTGGAGTGTCGGAGGTGAACTGAGAGGCCAAGTGTACCTGGAGTGTCAGAGGTGTGCCTGGGAATGTGTAGGTGTACCTGAATGTCAGAGGTGCACCTGGAAGTGTCAGAGGTACCTGGGAGATGTCAGTGGTGTACCTGGGAGTGTCAGTCTATGTACCTGGGAGTGCAGGGGAGGTACCTGGGAGGCTGAGAGGAGTACTGAGCATGAGAGGAGTCCTGGGAGTGTCAGATACCTGGGAGTGTCAGAGGTACCTGGGAGTGTCAGAGGTGTACCTGGGAGTGTCAGTGGTGTACCTGGGAGTGCTTGCAGGGCCTCTGGGGAGCTCAGAGGTGTACCTGAAGTGTCAGAGGTACCTGGAAGTGTCAGAGGTGTACCTGGGAGTGTCTGAGGTGTACTTGGGAGTGTCAGAGGTGTACCTGGGAGTGTCAGAGGTACCTGGGAGTGTCAGAGGTACCTGGAGAGTGCTGGGGTACCTGGGAGTGTTAGGGAGGTACCTGGGAGTATCAGAGGTACCTGGGATTGTCAGAGGTTTACCTGGGAGTGTCAGAGGTGTACCTGGGAGGTCAGGGGTAACTGGGAGTGTCGGAGGTGTAACTGGGAGTGTCAAAGTGTACCTGGGAGGTCAGAGGTGTACCTGGGAGTGTCAGGGGTGTACCTGGGAGTGTCAGGGGTGTACCTGGGAGTGTCAGGGGGTACCTGGAAGTGTCAGGGGTGTAACTGGGAGGTCGGAGGTGTAAATGGGAGTGTCGGAGGTGTAACTGGGAGTGTCTGAGGTACCTGGGAGTGTCAGAGGTGTACCTGAGAGTGCCAGAGGTGCACATGGCAGTGTCAGAGTTATACCTGGGAGTGTTTGGAGGTACCTGGGAATGTGGTGTACCTGGGAATGTCAGAGGCACCTGGAGTGTCAGAGGTGTACCTGGAGATGTCAGTGGTGTACCTGGGAGTGTCATTCATGTACCTGGGAGTGTCAGAGGTGTACCTGGGAGTGTCAGAGGAGTAACTGTGAGCATGAGAGGAGCACTCAGAGATGTACCTGGGAGGTCAGAGGTGTACCTGGAGTGTCAGAGGTACCTGGGAGGCTGGGGTGGTGTACCTGGGAGGTCATTGTGTACCTGGAGTGTCAGAGGTACCTGAAGTGCCGAGGTGTACCGGAAGTGTCAGAGGTACCTGGGAGTATCAGAGGTGCCTGGAGATGACAGTGGTGTACCTGAGTGTCATTCATACCTGGGAGTGTCAGGAGGTACCTGGGAGATCAGAGGTGTACCTGGGATTGTCAGAGGTACCTGAGAGTGTCAGAGGTGTACCTGGGAGCAAGCCAGAGGTGTACCTGGGAGTGTCTGAGGTACCTGGGAGTGTCAGGAGGCCTGGGAGTGTCAGAGGTGCACTTGGGAGGCTCAGTGCACCTGGGGAGTCTGAGATGCACCTGGGAGTCTCTGAGGCACTGGGAGGTCTGGGGTGTACCTGGGAGTGTCTGAGGTGTACCTGGGAGTGTCAGAGGTGTACCTGGGAGGTCAGAGAGCACCTGGGAGCATCAGAGGAGTACCTGGGAGGCTCAGGGTATAACTGGGAGTGCGGAGTAACTGGGAGTGTCAGTATACCTGGGAGGTTGGGAGGTGTACCTGGGAGTGTCAGCGGTGTACCTGGGAGTGTCAGGGGTGTACCTTGAGTGTCAGGGGGTACCTGGAAGCGTCAGGGGTGTAACTGGGAGTGTCGGAGGTGTAATGGAGCAGTCTGGAGGTGTAACTGGGAGTGTCTGAGGTGTACCTGGGAGTGTCAGAGGTGTACCTGAGAGTGTCAGGAGGTGTACATGGCAGTGTCAGAGTTATACCTGGGAGTGTTTGAGGTGTACCTGGGAATGTGGTATGTGTGGCCTGGGAATGTCAGGAGGTGCACCTGGGAGGTTGGCTCATGTACCTGGGAGGTCAGAGGTGTACCTGGGAGTGTCAGAGGAGTACCTGGGAGCATGAGAGGGAGTACCTGGGAGGCAAGATGTACCTGGGAGTGTCAGGGGTACCTGGGAGTGTCAGAGGTGTACCTGGGAGTGTCAGTGGTGTACCTGGGGTTGTCGGGTACTGGGAGCAAGTGGTCTGTACCTGGGAGTGTCAGAGGTGCCTGGGAGTGTCAGAGGAGTACCTGGGAGCATGAGAGGAGCACTGGGAGCAGAGATGTACCTGGGAGTGTAGGGTGTACCTGGGAGTGTCTGAGTGTACATGGAGTGTCAGTGGCGTGTTCTGGAGTGTCATTGGCACCTGGAGCAGCCAGAGGTGACTGAATGCTGGAGGTGTGCCTGTCAGAGGTGTACCTGGGAGTGTCAGGAGGTTCACGGGAGTGTCAGAGGTGTACCTGGGAGCCAGAGGCACCAGTGCTGGGAGGTGTACCTGAGTGTCATGGGTGTACCTGGGAGCAAATTG
>NW_024738931.1:0-15947 GCF_018991925.1 Homarus americanus | reverse complement strand
ATACTCTCTGGCCCATTGAGGAGAGGAATATTTTCTTTTGGCATCCTCACATGAGCGAGTTCTTACACACACATACACACACGCACACGCACACACACACACACACACACACACAAATGGAAATATATATCTTATCGATGTTAGAATATAGGAACAGATGCATAAAACATGAAAATGGAAGAAAAATTTGAGCTCCACCGTGTGGCTGGGAATCTACAGGGCCGCCGTTCCTACAAAGAATCCCCGGGAGTCCTATTGGGACCTGTGTACTGTAGTTTCCTGTTGCCAGCGTTACAATCACATACTCCGTTTTGATTCCACTCGTGTATATTTTAAGTAAATTTTCCATATTCCAATATTGAGCAAATCATTTTTATTTTAGTTTCATTGGTGAAATTTATATCAAATTATGTCTAAAAAATTTCAACATCATTGTCCCCCCAAATTATATATTTTCGATGTATTGTTATCACTGAAATGCTCCTCTAGGGCGAAGGAAATGGGACAACTCGGCGTTAGAGCTGTTATCTTGTCCACGTCAAGATGTTTGGATTTGCAGACCAATTCACCTCTCGGCTCCTTCGGTCAGAACTGAAATGTTGTCTCCTCTCATTCTGCTCTTTCTTGCCTCACTTTCCTCACGCCCCTCCCTGCAGCCTTCTTGTTCGCCATCTTCTACGAATTCCTCTTTCTTTATATTTTATTTCTGTATCTCAGGTGAGGAGATCACTGCGAGAGGGGAGGGGAGTGATGAACGGGGGTGTCAAGGCATAGCTTCCGTGTTCTATTTTATGGATACGTTTTAATTATTGTGTTGTTGTTTCTATCTTTATAGCTTGTGTTTTTGTTTGAATAGTGTTGTTATAAGTGTTTTCTATATTCCATTAAAATTGAAGAAAAAAATGTTCGACAAGAAATTCAGTGTAAGGAGCTGGAAATAAGAGCCCCAAGACTGACCCACAAACGCCGGATCTCAATGCTGATTACGAGGAATTACGTATACAAACTGACAACTGTGCACCATGGCAGAGCTTGGTAAATACTTTAGGGTGTAAAAAAGTATTAGCGACTAGATGAATTATGAAAGAACTCCAAGAAAATGCACGGTCAGATTCAGTCGAATAAGTTCCATTATTCGATAGAAACTTCTTCTGGAGTTCTTTTTTCTCAACTGTAAACTCAATGCTCCGCTGAAATGCTCCAATGCTGTCTGGTCGCGAGCCTGGGCTACACTTTCTCTGAAAACCTCTCAACTCAGAGGAACGTCCAAAGACATAATCGCCGTCTGGCAACAAGAAATAATTGATTATAACAAAAATTGTGATGGGCACCAAAAAAAAAGTCTTACATTTCTCGCTCTCCAGAACAAATGTGTTCGACACAGTTACGTGGAAGCTTAGCAGCAAAAGTTCTACCAGTTAAGATCTTTTTTTTTTAACTTAATGGGTTAAGTTTCCTAATAAACGCAAAACATGAAGTTACATGAGTGGGCCAGTTCACCAAGTAATATTAGGATTATTTTTCTTTGTCTAAAATTGCTACAACATGCTGTATATTTCCTTATAATTTTCAACAATTATCACATCATCTAGACCTAGAGTAATTATCTTTAGTGAAAGGCGCGGTTTATCATTCAGTAATATCTATAACTTTAAGTAATATTTTATCCTACGTCTGATAACACCTCACAAAGACAATTTGTAAGAGCTATTTGTATTCCCTCTTCAGAATCGGTACGGCAGAAACCAGACGCTACCAGGTTGGGAACGTTTTTAGACTTCCAAATCTTATAGTAGACTTCTCCAGATTGTCTTTCATAAGATACATAACCATCTAGTAGAGAATCCGGCCACGCTTAAGCCTAATGCCTCGACACGTCTTCACAACCAGGAACCACATGTGCACACTCAATTATAATCTTATCCATCCTCCTCATTAAACGTGGGTTAATGTTGCTCGTTAATGGCAAGGAAATGCACTTTATAATTTGCTAAGCTACTGCCACCTGTTGTGGCGGTGGTTCTTCCCTGACAATTAACCCGAGGGATGGATATTCTTTCATCTGGAGGACATGATTCGGTTAATTAAAGACCAGACTTGGGAAAGACGATTTTAATTTTTTTACCTTGGTGATACGAACGTTGCCAAGACACGACATGACATGACACAACCTCTTCACAACACAACACAAACATACAACACACGACACCACAACACACCACAACTCTCTACTACTACTACCCACCACAAGGCAATAATACTACGCCGGTACAAATACTTTATTCTGGTCAATACTCGGCCAGGCCAGAGTGTTACTGCCACTCCCTGGTAGTAAACTCGCCTATACTATTCTCTCTTTTTATTTTTTTAATACACATTCACAGTACATAGGAATAACACCGACACACCTTGTCTAGTTTTCTCTGCTATTCATTTATTTATTTAATTCTCTCTTATTGTGCATCTTTTATTTAATTCTCATTTATTCCTTTTGTTTATACGTGTTCGTAGCCTTTCATGTATAGGAGAGGGTTTGCCAGAGGTTAAATTAAGAGTGGTATGTCTGTCGGGTTAATTGCCTAGTGGGAAAAAATCTGTATATGCTTTTATTTCACTGTCACTTCTATTATTATTATTATTATTATTATTATTATTATTATCATTATTATCATTATTATTATTATTATTATTATTATCATTATTATTATTATTATTATTATTATTATTATTATTATCATTATTATTATCATTATTATTATTATTATCATTATTATTATCATTATTATTAACACATTATTATTATTATCATTATTATACATTATTATTATTATTATTTATTATTATCCACACACACACACACACACACCAACACACACACACACACACACTGACCACACACACACACCACTGACCACACACACACACCACCACCAATCACCACACACACACACACACACACCACACACCACCACCACACACACACACACACCACACCACACACCAACACACACACACACACACCACACCCACACCACCACCATCAATCACCACACACCACCACCACCACCACCACCACCACCACCACACACCACTACCACCACCACCACCACTACTATTATTATCATTCATATTAATAGTGATGCTATTTTGATGGCTAATTATATTTAATGTTAAATATACTTAATAAGTTTTGTAACGGTTTTCACTATTGTTTATTTTCAAGTTCGTCTACGCTTGGGGCAGTATAATTGGAAATAAATAACACACACACACACAAACACACACACACACACACACACACACACACACACACTTGTTTGCATTCGTTATCCTTATATCATTATTATTGCTCTCTCTCCTCTTGTTCGAATAAATTTGTCCCCATTTATACTGTTATTTTTTTCTAGTTCCTCTTCCTCTTTATTCTCTTTACCGTCTGTGTTCTATTTCTCTGTTGCCTTCTCCCATTTATTACGTTTTAACTTTGTTCCTTACTTCTTCTTCTTCTCCTTCCTTCAGTGTATTGTTGTTGGTGTTTTGTTACATTCGTCTTTTATTCTTTCTTCGACTTCTCCTGTTTCCTCTTTTTTCTTCCGTTGTATTGTGCTTTGATCTTTCACGCTACATGTATATATGTATGTATGTATGTATGTATTTATGTATGTATGTATGTATGTTTTTTGGTCTTGTCATTCATGTTAGTTGTTTTGTTTATGACGCGCGTCTTTTGTTTTTCCATTTTTATTTATTTACCTGTAGTTTTGGTTCTTTATTCCTCTTTCTTATATGTTTGTTTTTTACTTCCTCTTTATGTTATGTTCTCCTCGTTCTAGTAGTTCTTCTTTATATTTATTGACATTGTTCTTTGTTCTTCACACGTGTGTCGTCAGAAGACTCTCTCTCTCTCTCTCTCTCTCTCTCTCTCTCTCTCTCTCCATGCTATTTGTATTAACATATGATACGCCTAGAGAAGAAGACAAACAACAACAAGAGGAACAAGAAGGGGAAGGAGGAGGAGGAGGAGGACACGAGAAGGGAGGAGGAAGAGGAGAAGAAAGAAAAGGAGGAGGAAAAAAAAAGAGGAAAAGTAGGAGCAGGAAGAGGGAGAAGGAGGAAAAGAAGAAAAAGGAGAAGGAGAAGGAAGAGAAAGAGGAGGAGGAGGAGAAAGAGGAGGAGGAGGAGAAGAAAGAAAAGGGGGAGGAGCAAGAAGAGGAAGAGGAGGAGCAGGAAGAGGAAGAGGAGCAGAGGAGCCTTCCTCTCCCCGCTGTACCCAACTCTCTTTACATGTTTGTCTCACACACACAAACAAACACGTGTGTATATAAATAACTTTCTGGTCATGAAGTTAAATGGCGTTGATACTTTAAGATATGTACATTGTAACACACACACACACACACACACACACACACACACACACATACACACACACACACACCACAAAAATTACATCATACTTTCCTTCGTCACATACAGCGAAACCTCCATATAACGGACACCTCTCTTCAAATAACACTTAAGATGGGCTTTTCATATCTAACGGACCTTCGATATAACGTATTTTCACCTTTATAGTCCATTAGATAGGGGTTTCATATCTAACGGACCCTCGATATAACGGACTTTTCCCTACACATAGTCCGTTAAATAAAGGTTTTACTGTACTGTACTAGTTAAAGAGTTTAAGGGAGATAATTGGAGCTGGGGTGACGCATATCAAGTGAGTATTAGAGGCATTTATTGAGAGTGAGAGAGAGAGAGAGAGAGAGAGAGAGAGAGAGAGAGAGTGTTCACCTCGGGCAGGGAATGTTGTGAGAAAGAGTAGGAAGTGGGTTGACCAGATGAGAGGGAGAGAGAGAGAGAGAGAGAGAGAGAGAGAGAGAGAGAGAGAGTGTTCACCCCGGGCAGGGGAATGTTGGGGAAAGAGTAGGGAAGTGGCTGACCAGATGAGAGAGAGAGAGAGAGAGAGAGAGAGAGAGAGAGAGAGAGAGAGAGAGAGAGTGTTCACCTCGGGCAGGGAATGTTGTGGGAAAGAGTTGGAAGTGGGTGGACCAGATGAGAGGGAGAGAGAGAGAGAGTGTTCACCTCGGGCAGGGAATGTTGTGGGAAAGAGTTGGAAGTGGGTGGACCAGATGAGAGGGAGAGAGATGAAAGGAGAAGAGTGATTAGGCTGGGAAGGAGGAAACAGTAGGGAAGGTAAAAGGTATTAAAAATAAAATAGAATAAGAATACGAAGAAGAATAAGAAGAATAAGAATAAGAAGAATAAGAATACGAAGAATAAGAATAAGAATACGAAGAATAAGAATAAAAATACAAAGAATAAGAATAAGAATAAGAATACGAATAATAAGAATAAGAATAAAAATAAGAAGAATCAGAATATGAAGAATTAGAATACGAAGAATAAGAATAAGAAGAATAAGAATACGAAGAAGAAGAATAAGAAGAATAAGAATAAGAAGAATAAGAATAAGAATAAGAAGAATAAGAATGAGAATAAGAATACGAAGAAGAAGAATAAGACGAATAAGAAAAAGAAGAATAAGAATAAGAAGAATAAGAATATGAAGAATAAGAATAAGAAGAATAAGAATATGAAGAATAAGAATACGAAGAATAAGAATAAGATGAATAAGAATAAGAATATGAATAAGAATACGAAGAATAAGAATACGAAGAATAAGAATACGAAGAATAAGAATAAGAAGAATAAGAATAAGGAGAATAAGAATAAGAAGAATAAGAAGAATAAGAATAAGAATACGAAGAATAAGAATAAGAATACGAAGAATAAGAATAAGAATACGAAGAATAAGAATAAAAATACGAAGAATAAGAATAAAAATACAAAGAATAAGAATAAGAATACGAAGAATAAGAATAAGAATACGAAGAATAAGAATAAAAATACGAAGAATAAGAATAAAAATACAAAGAATAAGAATAAGAATACGAAGAATAAGAATAAGAATACGAAGAATAAGAATAAGAATACGAAGAATAAGAATAAGAATACGAAGAATAAGAATAAAAATACGAAGAATAAGAATAAAAATACGAAGAATTAGAATAAGAATACGAAGAATAAGAATAAGAATACGAAGAACAAGAATAAGAATCCTAACCTAGAAGAAGAAAGAAGAAAAAAGGTAAGACAGAGTGAAGGGAGAAAAAAGATGTGATAAAGTAGGTGGCAGGAATAGGTAAAGGAACTAATACACAGGTAATTAGTGTGGTAAGAGAGACAGGTAAGATTAAGTCTAGAAAAATAAACACACATACTAACACAGTAACTCTGTTTAATCCTTATGGGTGAAGAAAAATTCCGTATCTCAAAATATTTCCAGTTTACAGCTTCTAACTTTACGGGGGGACTATGGCAACAGGTGTACAGTATACCCAAGTTTCATTTCGTTTCTTATTACTCAGAACAAGCAGTGGTAACTCTAATTAACGGACTATATGGAGAGGAAAATCCGTTATATCGAGAATCCGCTAAATGCAACACCTGCAGCTAAGGTACTTTATTTATATGAAAGTCCGTAATATCGGATTAGATAGAGAAATCCGTTATATGGAGATTTCACTGTACGCAGTTCATATATACCCAAATATCATCGTATTTTCTCCATACACAAAATAAAATTAAATATTTCTTCTAACAACAAACTTCATTATAGCGAGACGTAAACGAGAAGGCAATAGTTGAGGAGAGACGTGCGAGTGAATGAATGTATCCCCGGCATGAGTAACAGTGACCCAGGGAAGATTTAATTTGGTTGAGTAATTACTAAAGTATACAATCAGAGTAGCTTTAGTATTTCACACAGAGATTCTTTAAAAACATAGGAACAAAAAAATATGGCTGAACGGGATCTTAAGGCTTTATAAATAGGAGAGAGAGAGAGAGAGAGAGAGAGAGAGAGAGAGAGAGAGAGATTATACGCTCGCCACAGAGGTCCATTGAAAGGTATAGGAAAGTAGAGACTCTAGTATGTCTATGAGTGGGAGGAGGAGGAGGAGGAAGAGAGGGAAGCGAGAGGGGAGTGTGACAGAGAGGGAGCTGCTAAGTAGAAAGGGATAAACTTGTGAACATGATAAAATAGGATGATGCACAGAATGAGAGGAAGGATGGAAGGAAGGTGGTGTTGAAGGGACGGGGAAGGAAAGATTCACACAGGGGACAGAGTGAGTGGGAGGGGGACAAGATTAATGGAAGATTGATACAGTGAGTGGGAGGAGGACAGGATGAGTGGGAAGCAGACAGGCTGAGCTGGAGAACAACAAGATTAATGGAAGATGGATAAAGTGAGTGGGATAAAGATCAAATAAATGAGAGGAGACTACAATAAGTGGGAGGATAACAGGGTGGATAAGGTGAGTGGGAAGAGGAGGACAATATAGACAGGAAGAAGACAAGATGACAAGGAAGAGTAAAACTAGTGTACGATTCTATTGTGTGTGCGTGTGTGTGTAATAATAATAATAATAATAATAATTGACGGTTTATTGAAAAAGTTCTGCAGCCCGAAGGCTGAAAATATACATTGGACATAAATGACTTATTACATACATTGGTGGTTTAACAAAAGCCTTCGTTAGAGAAAGGTAAAGGAACATACAGTGAACATACAGATTAATGTAGGTGTTGAACAGCAAAAACGTAGTGTAGTAACTCCCTCCCAGATGGTGTTAGGAGGGACCTCACGTGGTGTAGTAGTTCCCTCACAGATGGTGTTATGAGGGGCCTCACGTGGTGTAGTAATTTCCTCACAGATGGTGTTATGAGGGGCCTCACGTGGTGTAGTAATTCCCTCACAGATGGTGTTATATGAGTGAGGTGTGGTTCCAGGCCTTCCTATCGTAGACGGATTAACACATCGCTGGTAGTTGGGTCTCACGGGCCGTTATCACTGGGTACCTGGGACCTCACTGTGTGAAAGGTCAACTTGGGTACCACTGTTACTGTTGAGTTGTTCTCACTGACTTAAGCACTGTTCACCACTGTTCACCTGTTTAACACTGGTTCCATTTCTTTCCTAAATGAAATAGTAACTTCTGGCGTGAACTTGTTGATATTCCGGTGGGGAGGAGGGTTCAGGGGAGGGGGTTGGTATGGGCCAACATAACAGTTGACCTGGCTGCTCCGAGAGGAGCGCCAGGTACGTCTTGACCCTTCCGTGTGTGTGTGTGTGTGTGTGTGTGTGTGCGTGTGTGTGCGTGTGTTCTACCTTTTTTAATTAACATAACCCTTTTGTATACTCTTTTCTACGTTCTAATTTCTAAACAGAACAATTATTTTATATAGATTTATCTAAAAGAGAAAACCAAAAAATCACTAAAACTCGTCACTAACTATAGTCGCTTCAGTCCACCGCTCATTAACTGGGGACTAAGGAATGACATAGTTATACCCAACTCCAGTACAGTACTCCACTACCTCACCCCACACACAGCTCAACACATCTGTCTGTCTGTCTGTGTATGTCTGTCTGTCATTAAAGGTATCTCTAGTACTAAAGATCACCTGCAAGTTTAGCCCAGGAGGTGTTCCACATATGCTCACAATATTGGGTTTTATTAATTATGAAAAGACTTTTGACTCTCACGATGCCTTTTATAAATGCTTTGAGTAATGTGAGTATTGAACAGACTGACATTGACATCAATAGTGCATATAACCAGAACGGGAATTGTACAGTCAGTGGAGTCAAGAGTGGTGTAAAATGTTGGTAATAATGAAAACCAAAATCTAGGTCCATTTTGAACCATTAAGCGATTTTATTAACATATATAACAAGGGATTATTTTTCTATTGTGTTTCTATATCAAGTTCCATCAAACCTCTGTGGCTTAACACTGGGTATTGCCTAAATCAATTTGTTGGTTAAAAGTGTACAAGTTAATTTTAAAACTGGCAAAAGCAACCACACTTAACCAGCCTATTTCTACCATATACTTTGGTTGTGAGGTAAGAAGCTTTGGTTATGTGAGGTAAAAAGCTTTGGTTATGTGAGGTAAAATATTTTGGATAAGTGAGGTAAGAAGCTTTGGTTATGTGAGGTAAAAAGCTTTGGTTATGTGAAGTAAAAAGCTTTGGTTATGTGAGATAAAATATTTTGGATAAGTGAGGTAAGAAGCTTTGGTTATGTGAGGTAAAAAGCTTTGGTTATGTGAAGTAAAAAGCTTTGGTTATGCGAGATAAAATATTTTGGATAAGTGAGGTAAGAAGCTTTGGTTATGTGAGGTAAAATATTTTGGATAAGTGAGGTAAGAAGCTTTGGTTATGTGAGGTAAAAAGCTTTGGTTATGTGAAGTAAAAAGCTTTGGTTATGTGAGGTAAAATATTTTGGATAAGTGAGGTAAGAAGCTTTGGTTATGTGAGGTAAAAAGCTTTGGTTATGTGAAGTAAAAAGCTTTGGTTATGTGAGGTAAAATATTTTGGATAAGTGAGGTAAGAAGCTTTGGTTATGTGAGGTAAAAAACTTTGGTTATGTGAAGTAAAAAGCTTTGGTTATGTGAGGTAAAATATTTTGGATAAGTGAGGTAAGAAGCTTTGGTTATGTGAGGTAAGAAGCTTTGGTTATGTGAGGTAAAAAGCTTTGGTTATGTGAAGTAAAAAGCTTTGGTTATGTGAGGTAAAATATTTTGGATAAGTGAGGTAAGAAGCTTTGGTTATGTGAGGTAAGAAGCTTTGGTTATGTGAGGTAAAAAGCTTTGGTTATGTGAAGTAAAAAGCTTTGGTTATGTGTGGTAAAATATTTTGGATAAGTGAGGTAAGAAGCTTTGGTTATGTGAGGTAAAAAGCTTTGGTTATGTGAAGTAAAAAGCTTTGGTTATGTGAGGTAAAATATTTTGGATAAGTGAGGTAAGAAGCTTTGGTTATGTGAGGTAAAAAGCTTTGGTTATGTGAAGTAAAAAGCTTTGGTTATGTGAGGTAAAATATTTTGGATAAGTGAGGTAAGAAGCTTTGGTTATGTGAGGTAAAAAGCATTGGTTATGTGAAGTAAAAAGCTTTGGTTATGTGAGGTAAAATATTTTGGATTAGTGAGGTAAGAAGCTTTGGTTATGTGAGGTAAAAAGCTTTGGTTATGTGAAGTAAAAAGCTTTGGTTATGTGAGGTAAAATATTTTGGATAAGTGAGGTAAGAAGCTTTGGTTATGTGAGGTAAAAAGCTTTGGTTATGTGAAGTAAAAAGCTTTGGTTATGTGAGGTAAAATATTTTGGATAAGTGAGGTAAGAAGCTTTGGTTATGTGAGGTAAAAAGCTTTGGTTATGTGAAGTAAAAAGCTTTGGTTATGTGAGGTAAAATATTGTGGATAAGTGAGGTAAGAAGCTTTGGTTATGTGAGGTAAAAAGCTTTGGTTATGTGAAGTAAAAAGCTTTGGTTATGTGAGGTAAAATATTTTGGATAAGTGAGGTAAGAAGCTTTGGTTATGTGAAGTAAAAAGCTTTGGTTATGTGAGGTAAAATATTTTGGATAAGTGAGGTAAGAAGCTTTGGTTATGTGAAGTAAAAAGCTTTGGTTATGTGAGGTAAAAAGCTTTGGTTATGTGAGGTAAAAATCTTTGGTTATGTGAGGTAAGAAGCTTTGGTTATGTGAAGTAAAAAGCTTTGGTTATGTGAGGTAAAAATCTTTGGTTATGTGAAGTAAAAAGCTTTGGTTATGTGAGGTTAAAAGCTTTGGTTATGTGAGGTTAAAAGCTTTGGTTATGTGAAGTAAAAAGCTTTGGTTATGTGAGGTAAAAATCTTTGGTTATGTGAAGTAAGAAGCTTTGGTTATGTGAGGTAAGAAGCTTTGGTTATGTGAGGTTAAAAGCTTTGGTTATGTGAAGTAAAAAGCTTTGGTTATGTGAAGTAAAAAGCTTTGGTTATGTGAGGTAAAAATCTTTGGTTATGTGAAGTAAGAAGCTTTGGTTATGTGAGGTAAGAAGCTTTGGTTATGTGAGGTAAAAAGCTTTGGTTATGTGAAGTAAAAAGCTTTGGTTATGTGAGGTTAAGGTGTGTGTATTTGGTTAGGTTACCACAGCCGCCATGATGGAAACAGACAACATTATTGATCTTAACAATAACTCAAACGGTTACACTTAAGAGATATAATTATCATACCTAAGCTCTTTCGTAAGCAGGTAAGAAACAGGTGTATATAACACGAGTACCAACTTTCAACACACCTTTACAAATTACTTTAGGGAACATAATCCATCAGTTAAGTCATAAACACCTGGACGTTAGGATGACTTGCTAGTAACACCCGACCCCCCCCCCCCTCATCCATCCCTGCTTCACGTTTTCTATATCGTTTGATCTTCACTACTGCCTATGACCCTTATCAAACCCAAATTATCCATCTACTTACCCCAATCGCCCCCAAGAGCTACCAGTATACAAGGTTTTAAAGATCATTTCCTTCCTTCTCTTCTTCTCTCCTACGTATACCCTTATTCTCTAAATACTCTTCCCCTTTTGTCTTCATCCTACTATTCGTATTTTCATCTACTTTCACTCTTCATTTTTTTCGTTAGCAATCTTTTATTTCCTTCTTTCAAATCATTTTTTTTCTTTGTATTGATTTTCATAATATTTTTTTTCTTCTTATTTATCCATTTCCTTCCCCTTTATTTCCCCCATTATCCCCATTCGTCTTTGTCTTTAATAACCATTTCCCATTTCTTCTTTCCTCCAATTCTCATTCTCTTTTATTTCCCTAGTTCCAATGCTTTCTCTTTTTTTTTGCAACTCCCTTCTTTCTTCATTTCCCCTATTCCCATTTTACTTTATTTCCTCGTTCCTTCATCTCTATATACCTTTTATTTTTTCCCCTTCCAATTCCCTTCCTGTTCCAGACACCAACAACTCACAAATCTTCATCTAGGGCAGAGAGGGAGGGGCAAAAATATTGACACATCAAACAAGGCTCTATATCTTAGGCCGTCGATGGAGGGAGGGAGGGAGGGAAGGAAGGAGAAGGAAGGAGAGGTAAGGATGGACGAGGGAGGGAGTGAGGGAAGGGGAAGTTAAAATGAAAGAAGTGAATAGCAAAAATGAGAGAGAGAGAGAGAGAGAGAGAGAGAGAAGGTTGATAATTTGACCTTAATTGGATCTGAATTAAGTCTTCAAGTTCACGTAATGACGGATAATACACTAAGAAGACACTGGTGAAAGACGTGGCTTGATCACACACACTGTACTGGAGAGAACAGCTGTTAACCTAATTAAACATTGACTAAACTCCGCTCCTGCCATGACCTGCTGAGAAGTCGATGGATGGATGGATGGAGCCTTTTAAACAGTACACGGATAAAGCTCAGCGTTAGTAGAAGCTTTTACGGATAGTTAAGGGTGATATCGTCCTGGCCGCTACTATGAATAGGTAAAATTTTAACTTACAAACAAATAGAATGAAACGCTGTCAGACATAACAGATAAGTAGCGAGTGTAAACTATAATTACGGTGTTAGGAGTGTAAATAACAGCGGGTTTTTTCACTTGTTTACATGGTAATTGAAATAGGTTAAATGTGTGGTGCCCCCCCCCCCCCTCGCTCCTTAGACTGGACTGAGAAGATCATTTTTCCCGACGAGTTTTATACCGTAAATAATTCGGACGAGTGAGAACAATTATATCTGCATTGTGGGTTAAAAAAAAAGATGGTATTTGATAGATCAGCTTAAAGAAGTCAAAATGAGCTAATTTACTAGTTACAGGAGTCACGGTATTGACCTGAATGATACTCGAAAGTCAAGGAGAAAATATAGTTGAAGGCATTATTAAAATTTAGGCGAATGACACAGGAAAATTTCGCTACACACTGGGAAAAAAAAAGATTCACTTAAACCCTACAACTTTGACGACGGTTTCCATAAAATTATAGATAGATAAATTCTTTACTTCCTCAACTGGAGCTAACTTTGATGATTAAGATAAAAAATAAATAAATAACCAGAAAGTATAAAATAATTTGAACTTTAATGGCGTTTTAACTTTTAGTGAATAAGTGAAGAAAAAAAATTCTCACCAGAAAAAATACGTAAAAAATAAAAATGACTCCAACTTGTAAATTCATCTACTTGTTTCTTAATATGTTAAACACGTCGGATAATTAATGACTTTGAGAGTTATATAACAGGGAGCTGGGACGAGAGATTAGGTAGGTATCCCCCTGTACTATGGCACGACTCACTTACACTGATGAAACGTCAGTTATGTTGGTCGTCACGTGACTACATATATTATTACTTAAACTACCGTGTGTGTATATGAGGAAGAGAAGAAACACGCACACACACACACACACACACACACACGTGAAAAACAACCTAATTGGATGATAAAAAAAACATGCGTCCAAAAACTTACCAACTTGAAGACATTTACATATTGAGCCACATCCTCTCTCTCTCTCTCTCTCTCTCTCTCTCTCTCTCCTACGTTAATTCTCAACATAACTAACCTGCACAAGTCATCCATACACCACGGGGGAGGTATTGTGTCGGGGATGAAACAGAGGAGAGGTGTCATGAGTGGGGGGTAACGCCTGAAAAACACTTGGTATTCAGCTTACCATTAAAAAAGAGCCTTTTGCTTCCACCCTAAACTAACGTACCGTAAGGTAACCTAACTTAACCTAATTTACCCCATCCTAGCCTAACTTAACCTAACCTAAACCAATTTAACCCATCCTAGCCTAGCCTAACCTAACCTAGCCTAACGTAACCTAATTCGTCATACACACACAAACAGGTTAATAGGTCGTGTAATATTAAAAAAAAAAAAGATTACAGCTTTTGTTTTTAGTTCGGGTTGATTGTTGTGGGTCCGGTGAAAAGGTGCGTTTGGTCAGTTGTTTGTGTACGTGAGTTTGTGATGAACGGAGAGTGACGGCTGCCTCATTCCTTCCTTTAGCATTTTATGAAAGGTGAATAACATGGACGTATGGAGAGAGAGAGAGAGAGAGAGAGAGAGAGAGAGAGAGAGAGGGAGAGAGAGAGAGAGAGAGAGAGAGAGAGAGAGAGAGGAGAATGTTTGATGGATAACAATGGACTGAAAATTTTTTGTGAAGTGAAGGAGAATTGAAAGATAATCGATAATGAACAAAATCAAGAGACAGGAGAAAGGAAGAAGAAAAAGATACAACACACACACAACAATAACGCCGTGAAAAAACATTAAAAACAAACACTTTTCCAACGACTAAAACCTGGGATGAAACACTACCAACCATGGGGGGAAAAACACGCGAAAAACACACACACACACACACACACACAAACTTATCCACCCCAAAGCTGTAGTCTCAAAAACTGACCCCAAGTCCAGCGTTCTCCTTTAAATATGTGGAGAGGAGCGTAGAAACGACAGAAAACTCGGTGAGACAGACATACAGACACACAGAGAGAGAGAGAGAGAGTATGTGTGTGTGTAGGTCGTCGTGTTAGGGCCAGAGGTGAGCCAGACACTTGGTTTATTGACATGCAAGGGTTGAGGTCTACCAATATCCTCCCCCCATACCAATGTTATACCTCCCTCCTCCTCTCTCTGTTCCTCTCCCACCTACTATACCACCATCCTAGTGACGTGTCTTAATTTACTTTCCATCATCCTTAAATATACCGTATATATATACAGTATATTTACACTGGCATGATCACTAATATATCTCATCCACACGTCCCATCTTCCTCTTTTATCATGCCTCCTGCCTCCTTCCCCTTCGCTCCCTTTTCATTCCATCTCTCTTAACCCCCCCCCCCATCCCTACACCTGCCAGGTCAACAGGACGACAAAAACACGTTCCATTAGGGGCCAGAAACTTGTTTGTGTACCTTCACTTTATTACAGAATTATAATTACCTTTGATGGTGTTATTGGAGGGTGAGGGTAATGTGATTGGGCTATGTCTGTCAGTGTGTCATGCAGTGAACCAGGTGCTGTTGTATTGTGTACCTCAGTCAGGCTATTTATCAGTAAGTCAGTCGACACTTGACTGATATGCGTATAGAAAAACCTTGTTATTTTTTTTTATACTGGACATTTTTAAATAAATGTATTGTTTAATATTAACATGAGCAGTGCACACATCAGGACGTACAGGAGGTCAGGACTCATTAAATATTCAGACAAGGGTTATACGAGCGAGCGTGAGTCCATTAACAACAAGCAAGAATGTAAACATAAGACACGCACTCCACATACATGGGGCCTCCCTTGTCCCAGAGGCGTCTTGTACCGAGGAAGCGTAAGACTGGTCACGCGGGCCTTAAACCATGGCTTAGTTTGGGCCACACGGGAACACCAACGGCTTGATCATTGGTTTTAAATATAAATTGTTGCCTGTGTGTTTCAAGAGTTAATCATATATAAATCTATCAAGTATGAATATATTTTAATCATCAGTTCACTGCTGAAACAAGGCTTCTTCATCATCCCCTCCCAAAGAGAATCCTAAACTACATAATGTCTTTTATCCATTGGCCATTTTCGTAGGATCCAGCAGTCGCAGATCTTCTTAGTTTACTGTTGATTATGTAAGATAATCTCAGTTCCTACCCGCACATGGCCTTACAGTAGTAACGTATTGTACTTCAGTTTTACATGTCATAGATTCGCTTCTGTTCCCTGACTCTCTATGTTATACCACCTACATCTTCTCATGCATTTTTGAGTAGCTTGGAGTTTCTATGTAATGTTTGCTTTTACACACACATTTCACATTCATATTTCAACACTGGAAGTAGGAGACACCTGGCATATACTTTGTACATGCGTGTTACTTCTGAATAAATGACTTAAGTCTTCCAAAGGATTTCCATTATATTTTGACTTCTTTCCACTCTACTACACTTCTTTATGTAACTCAGTTTACTTTGGCTTTTTCTTGCATATAAATGATTGAATTCTATGGAAGGGGAATATGTGTAGTATTCATTATTTTTTTGTCTTTAC
>NW_024738930.1:0-7130 GCF_018991925.1 Homarus americanus | reverse complement strand
ATAGTTATACTCGAATTGGGACTTTGTAATATCCGATCAGGGGGCTTTCATATACTCGATGAGTGGCCTTTGTTATACTCGACCAGGGGACTTTGTTATACTCCATCAGCTGTCTTTGTTATACTCCATCAAGGGTCTTTGTCATACTCGATGAGGGGGCTTTGTTATACTCGATCATGGGACATTACTATCTCGACCAGGGGACTTTGTTATATACGATCAGGGGATATGTAAGGGGGTTTTGTTATACTCGATCAGGGGGCTTTGTTTTCCTCGATCAGGGGACTTTGTTATACTCGACCAGGGGACTTTGGTTTACTCGATCAGGGGACTTTGGTATACTCTTTCAGGGGACTTTGTTATACTCAAACAGGGGACTTTGTTATCCTCGATCAGGAGATATTACTATACTCGACCAGGGAACTTTGTTATACATGATCAGGGGATATGTTATACTCTATCAGGGGATGTGTCATACTCGATCAGGGGACTTTGTTATACTCGATCAGGAGGCTTTGTTACACTCAAACGGGGGCCTTTGTTTTACTTGATGAGGGGCTTTGTTATACTCGATCAAGGGACTTTGTTATACTCGATTAGGGGGGACTTGCAGTATACCTGATCAGGCGGGGGCTTTGTTTTCTCGATCAGGGCACTTTGTTATACTCCATCAGGGCCACATTATCCTCCCATCAGGGGCCTTTTATATATCGATCAGGGACCTTTGTTATACTCTTAAAGAGCACTTGCAATAGCCTGATGAGGGGGATTTGTTATACTCGATCAGGGGCCTGTGTTATACTCGACCAGGGACTTTGTTATACTCGACCAGGGGACTTTGTTATACTCGATCAGGGGACTTTGTTATACTCGATGAGGGGGCTTTGTTATACTCGATGAGGGGGCTTTGTTATACTCGATCAGGGGACTTTGTGATACTCGACGAGGGTCCTTTGTTATGGCCGACCAGTGGCCTTTGTTATACTCGATCAGGGGGCTTTGTTATATTCGATTAGGTGACTTTGTTATAGTCAATGAGGGGCATTTGTTATACTCGATCAAGGGCCTTTGCTACAATCGATCAGGGGACTATGGTAGACTCGATTAGGGGCTTTTGTTATAATCGAATCAGGGGAATTTGGTATACTCGATCAGGAGAATTTGGTATACTCGATCAGGGCCTTTATTATACTCGACTAGGGGGGTTTGATATACTCGATCAGGGGACTTTGTTATACTCGGTCAGGGAGGTTTATTATACTCGATCAGGGGACTTTGTTATACTCGATAAGGGGACTTTGTTATACTCGATCAGGGGGCTTTGTTTTCCTCGATCACGGGACTTTGTTATACTCCATCAGGGTCTTTGTTATACTCCATTAGGGGCATTTGTTATACTCGAATAGGGGTCTTTGTTATACTCGATCAGGGGCCTTTGTTATACTCGATCAGGGGACATTACTATACTCGACCAGGAAACTTTGTTATACACGATCAAGGGATATGTTATACTCGATCAGGGGATGTGTTACACTCGATCAGGGGACTTTGTCATACTCGATTAGGTGGCTTTCTTATACTCAACCGGGCGCCTTTGTTATACTCGATTAGGGGACTTTGTTATACACGATCAGGGGACTTTGTAATACTCGATCAAGGGGACTTTGTTATACTCAACCAGTGGAACTTTGTTATACTCGATCAGGTGGCTTTGTTATACTTTGACCAGGGCCTTGTTATGCCTGATATGGGGATTTTTGGTTATTCGATCAGGGCCTTGGGTTATACTCGATCAGTGGACTTTGTTATACTCGACCAGGGTCCTTTGTTATGGTCGACCAGTGGCCTTTGTTATACTCGATCAGGGGGCTTTGTTATATTGGATTAGATGACTTTGTTATAATCGACCAGGGGACTTTGTTATACTTGATCAGGGGAATTTGTTATACTCGACCAGGGGACATTGTTATGCTCGATAATGGGACTTTGTTATACTCGATCAGGGGCCTTTGTTATACTCGATCAAGGGCCTTTGTCATAATCGATCAGGGGACTTTGTTATTCTTGATCAGGGGAATTTGTTGTACTCGACCAAGGGAATTTGTTATACTTGATCAGGGGAATTTGTTATACTCGACCAAGGGACTTTGTTATACTCGATCAGGGGACATTACTATACTCGACCAGGGAACTTTGTTATACACGATCAGGGAATATGTAATACTCGATCACGGGATGTGTTATATTCGATCAGGGCACTTTGTTATACTCACTCAGGAGGCATTGATATACTCAATCGGGGGCCTTTGTAATACTCGATCAGGGGAATGTGTTATACTCGATCAGGGGACTTTGCTATACACGATTAGAGGGCGTGGTTATACTCAACCAGGGGACTTTGTTATATTCGATCAGGTGGTTTTGTTATACTCGACCAGGGGTCTTTGTTAGGCTCGATCAGAGGAATTTGTTATACTCGATCAGGGGCCTTTGTTATACTCGATTAGGAAACTTTGTTATACTTGATCAGGGGCCTTGTTTTCCTCGATCAGGGGACTTTGTTATACTTGATCAGGGGAATTTGTTATACTCGATGAAGGGACTTTGTTATACTCGATCAGGTGACATAGTTATACTCGATGAGGGGGCTTTGTTATCCTCGATCAGGGGACTTTGTTATACTCGACCAGGGGACTTTGTTTTACTCGATCAGGGGACTTTGTTATACTCGATCAGGGGACTTTGTTATACTCGATCAGGGGACTTTGTTATACTCGATCAGGAGACATAGTTATACTCGAATTGGGACTTTGTAATATCCGATCAAGGGGCTTTCATATACTCGATGAGTGGCCTTTGTTATACTCGACCAGGGGACTTTGTTATACTCCATCAGCTGTCTTTGTTATACTCCATCAAGGGCCTTTGTCATACTCGATGAGGGGGCTTTGTTATACTCGATCATGGGACATTACTATCTCGACCAGGGGACTTTGTTATATACGATCAGGGGATATGTAAGGGGACTTTGCTATACTCGATCAGGGGGCTTTGTTTTCCTCGATCAGGGGACTTTGTTATACTCGACCAGGGGACTTTGGTTTACTCGATCAGGGGACTTTGGTATACTCTTTCAGGGGACTTTGTTATACTCAAACAGGGGACTTTGTTATCCTCGATCAGGAGATATTACTATACTCGACCAGGGAACTTTGTTATACATGATCAGGGGATATGTTATACTCTATCAGGGGATGTGTTATACTCGATCAGGGGACTTTCTTATACTGGATCAGGAGGCTTTGTTACACTCAACCGGGGGCCTTTGTTTTACTTGATGAGGGGCCTTTGTTATACTCGATCAAGGGACTTTGTTATACTCGATTAGGGGACTTTGGTATACTCGATCATGGGGCTTTGTTTTCCTCGATCAGGGGACTTTGTTATACTCCATCAGGGTCATTATTATCCTCCATCAGGCCTTTTGTTGTTATACTCAAGGATCAGGGGACTTTGTTATACCTTTAAAGAGGACTCTGGTAATAGTCTGATCAGGGGCTTTGTTATACCTCGATCAGGGGACTTTGTTGTTATACCTTTAATTGTGGGACTTTTGTTAAGCTCGACCAGGGGTTTGATATACCGATCAGGGACTTTTGTTATACTCGTCAGGAGTGTTTATTATAATTTTCTAATTTCAGGAAACTTTGTTATACACGATAAAGGGATATGTTATACTCGATCAGGGGATGTGTTATACTCGATCAGGGGACTTTGTCATACTCGATTAGGTGGCTTTCTTATACTCAACCGGGGGCCTTTGTTATACTCGATTAGGGGACTTTGTTATACACGATCAGGGGACTTTGTAATACTCGATCAAGGGGACTTTGTTATACTCAACCAGTGGAACTTTGTTATACTCGATCAGGTGGCTTTGTTATACTCGACCAGGGGCCTTTGTTATGCTCGATATGGGGACTTTGTTATTCTCGATCAGGGGCCTTGGTTATACTCGACCAGGGGACTTTGTTTTACTCGACCAGGGGAGTTTGTTATACTCGATTAGGCGCCTTTGTTATACTCGATCAGAGGATATTAGTATACTCGACCAGGGAACTTTGTTATACACGATCAGGGTATATGTTATACTCGTTCAGGGGATGTGATATACTCGATCACAGGACTTTGTTATACTCGATTAGGAGGCTTTGTTATACTCAACCGGGGGCTTTGTTATACACGACCAGGGAACTTTGTTATACTCGATCAGAGGACTTTGTTATACTCCATCAGGGTCATTGTTATCCTCCATCAGGGGCCTGTGTTATATTCGACCAGGGCTCTTTGTTATACTCGATCAGGGGACTTTGTTATACTCGATCAGGGGGGTTTTGATATACTCGATCAGGGGACTTTGTTTTACTCGATGAGGGGACTTTGTTATACTCGATGATTGGGCTTTGTTGTACTCGATCAGGGGACTTTGTTATACTCGACCAGGGTCCTTTGTTATGGTCGACCAGTGGCCTTTGTTATACTCGATCAGGGGGCTTTGTTATATTCGATTAGGTGACTTTGTTATAGTCGATGAGGGGCATTTGTTATACTCGATCAAGGGCCTTTGCTATACTCGATCAGGGGACTTTGTTAGACTCGATTAGGTGCCTTTGTTATAATCGATCAGGGGACTTTGCTATACTCGATTAGGGGGATTTGTTATACTATATCAGGGGCTTTTGTTATAATCGAATCAGGGGAATTTGGTATACTCGATCATGAGAATTTGGTATACTCGATCAGGGACTTTATTATACTCGACCAGGGGGGTTTGATATACTCGATCAGGGGACTTTGTTATACTCGGTCAAGGAGGTTTATTATACTCGATCAGGGGACTTTGTTATACTCGATAAGGGGACTTTGTTATACTCGACCAGGGGACTTTGGTTTACTCGATCAGGGGACTTTGGTATACTCTTTCAGGGGACTTTGTTATACTCAAACAGGGGACTTTGTTATACTCGATCAGGGGGCTTTGTTATACTCGACCAGAAGACTTTGTTATACTCGATCAAGGGCCTTTGCTATACTCGATCAGGGGACTTTGTTAGACTCGATTAGGTGCCTTTGTTATAATCGATCAGGGGACTTTGCTATACTCGATTAGGGGGATTTGTTATACTATATCAGGGGCTTTTGTTATAATCGAATCAGGGGAATTTGGTATACTCGATCATGAGAATTTGGTATACTCGATAAGGGGACTTTGTTATACTCGACCAGGGGGGTTTGATATACTCGATCAGGGGACTTTGTTATACTCGGTCAAGGAGGTTTACTATACTCGACCAGGGAACTTTGTTATACATGATCAGGGGATATGTTATACTCTATCAAGGGATGTGTTATACTCGATCAGGGGACTTTGTTATACTCGATCAGGAGGCTTTGTTACACTCAACCGGGGGCCTTTGCTTTACTCGATGAGGGGCCTTTGTTATACTCGATCAAGGGACTTTGTTATACTCGATTAGGGGACTTTGGTATACTCGATCAGGGGGCTTTGTTTTCCTCGATCAGGGGACTTTGTTATACTCCATCAGGGTCATTGTTATCCTCCATCAGGGGCCTTTGTTTTACTCGACCAGGGAACTTTGTTATACTCGATCAGTGAACTTTGTTATACTTGAAAGGGGTCTTTGTAATATTCGATAAGGGGGGCTTTGTTATACTCGATCAGGGGACTTTGTTATACTAAACCAGGGGACTTTGTTATACTCGATCAGGGGGCTTTGATATACTCGATCAGGGGACTTTGTTTTACTCGATGAGAGGACTTTGTTATACTCGATGATTGGGCTTTGTTACACTCGATCAGGTGACTTTGTTACACTCGACCAGGGGCCTTTGTTATGGTCAACCAGGGGACTTTGTTATACTCGATGAAAGGACTTTGTTATACTCGATCAAAGGGCTTTGTTTTCCTCGACCAGGGGACTTTGTTATACTCGATTAGGGACTTTGTTATACTTGATCAGGGGACTTTGTAATATTCGATCAGGGGAGCTTTGTTATACTCGACCAGGGGTATTTGTTATGCTCGATAAGGGACTTTGTTATACTCGATGAGGGGCCTTTGTTATACACGATCAGGGGACATTACTATACTCGACCCGGGAACTTTGTTATATACGATCAGGGGATATGATATACTCGATTAGGGGATGTGTTATACTCGATCAGGGGACTTTGTTATACTCGACCAGAAGACTTTGTTATACTCGATCAGGGGTCTTTGTTATACTCGATCAGGGACTTTGTTATACTCGATCAGGAGACATTGTTATACTCCATCTGGGTCATTGTTATCCTCCATCAGGGGCCTTTGTTATACTCGACCAGGGGACTTTGTTATACTCGATCAGGGGAATTTGTTATACTTGAAAGGGGACTTTGTAATATTCGATCAGAGGGGCTTTGTTATACTAGATCAGGGGACTTTGTTATACTCGACCAGAAGACTTTGTTATACTCGATCAGGGGGCTCTGTTTTCCTCGATCAGGGGACTTTGTTATACTCCATCAGGGTCATTGTTATCCTCCATCAGGGGCCTTTGTTTTACTCGACCAGGGGACTTTGTTATACTCGATCAGTGGACTTTGTTATACTTGAAAGGGGACTTTGTAATATTCGATAAGGGGGGCTTTGTTATACTCGATCAGGGGACTTTGTTATACTAGACCAGGGGACTTTGTTATACTCGATCAGGGGGCTTTGATATACTCGATCAGGGGACTTTGTTTTACTCGATGAGAGGACTTTGTTATACTCGATGATTGGGCTTTGTTACACTCGATCAGGGGACTTTGTTACACTCGACCAGGGGCCTTTGTTATGGTCAACCAGGGGACTTTGTTATACTCGATGAAAGGACTTTGTTATACTCGATCAAAGGGCTTTGTTTTCCTCGACCAGGGGACTTTGTTATACTCGATTAGGGACTTTGTTATACTTGATCAGGGGACTTTGTAATATTCGATCAGGGGAGCTTTGTTATACTCGACCAGGGGTATTTGTTATGCTCGATAAGGGACTTTGTTATACTCGATGAGGGGCCTTGTTATAC
>NW_024738929.1:0-9867 GCF_018991925.1 Homarus americanus | reverse complement strand
AGGGACAGTTGTCTGTTTCAGTTTGGGTGACAGCGGTCGAGCCTGAGAAGAGCGCCGGACCTTCTTATTTACGGCGATTCCTTCTTTATCTTGAGTTATTAGCCAAGATTGTCTGTCTCTCCCTGTCTGCCTCTGACTGTCTGTCTGTCTCCGCTCGTCTGTTTGTCTGTCTGTATGTCTTTTCTGTCTGTGTCTTTCGGTGTGTTTGTCCGTTTGTCTGACGGTTTCTGTCTGTTTCTGTGTGTCTGTCTGTTTAATGTCTGTCTGTCTGTGTCCGTCCGTCTGTCTGTTTTTCTAACTGTCTCTGTTTGTCTGTCTGTCTACAAATCCTCCCTAAGGAATCCTATCCTATAAATCAACATACCCGACCACCGCCCCCCCCCACCCCCCAACAAAAAATAAATAAATAATTAACAAAATAAAAATAAATAAATAAATTAATAAATAAAAAAATAAAAAATAAAATAAAATAATAAATAAATACAATAAAATAAAATACCAACCAACCTCCAAACACAGCAACACCCCCCCCCAGACAAAGCCGCACAGAAATACTTACAATTCTCCATACCCAACCTCAGCGACAACCCTCTCAATAAAAACAACCTAACTCAACAACTCCCTTCAACAAAAAACAGACAGACAGAAAGACAGACAGACAGAGAGACAGAACAGACAGCCAGAGACCGACATAGTGGAAAGACAGAGAGGCTGAGACAGACAGATAGACAGAACGAGACAAACACAGACACAGACAGACAGTGACAGACATTGTAAAAATAGACTGGCAGACAGAGACAGACTGACGGACAGACAAACAGAGATACAAAGACAGACAGAGACTGAGAGACAGACGGACAGAGACAGTTAGACAAACTAACTCTACCAAAGCACCAATCACCTACTGCGGCACCAAGAGACGCCAACCCAAGTAAACAGAAACCCTCCTCGTGGTGTACATTAACACAGTATAACCTTTTTCTTCTATATTTTAAATTTATTTCTGTTCTTTTTTTCGCCCCCCCCCCCAGGCCCCGTTGTGGGTCGTTTGATCTGTGCCCGGGTGGGCTAATTGCCATTAAAAAAAAAAAGCAACTGGCTGGGCCCAGCCTCGAACTGGTCCCGGCGGTGCTAGACGTAGTTCGTTAGGCCACCGCCAGGGGTCTACTGTCGGCTTTTGTGAAGGTGGTTTTGTTGTTTTTCTTTAATAATTCATATATTTTCGTAGTTTTTCTCAGGATTTGTATGAATTTATACTCCAATAACAGAGTTACAATTGTATTGAAGCTGTGTGTGGCCCTTTTACAGCCAATCTTGGCTACTAACTCAAGATACACTTGTGTGTGCGTGTTTGACTGTCGTGTGTATGAGTGTCGTGAATCATGAAGACATTTTGCAAGAACCTGTACCAAAACACATACAAAAGAATACCAAACAGTTATAAACAACAGCGAAACGGTAACTCTGCTATTTGAGTTTAAAATCACGTTAAGAACTGCGAAAATAAATCAATTATTGAAGAAAAACTGCAAAAATACCACATGTAACATAAATACAACTTCTGGAATGTTGATTAATGTCCCCCTGGCGGTGGCCTGGCGAACTAGGGGGGGGGTCACAGCTTCCATGGTAAACACTTTAAATATTATGAGTGTCTCTCACCCACAATGGAGAGGCCTACACTATTTTCTCTCCCCACCGCTGTCTACACCTACACTATGGTTACTCACACGAGCCAGAAGCACCGGACATGGAGTAGAAAAATTGTCCTCGTTGCAGATGGTGACGTCATCGTGTGGGTAGCAACGGACCCTGGTGTTATGGTGAAGTAATGGTGAGGTGATGGTGATAGTAAAAGAGATGGTGAAGTTCTTGGGAAGGCCACAGTGAGGTAACGATGAGAATGGTGATATTATGGTGAAATGATGGTGAGGTGACTGGAGGAACTATTCACTAGAGGACCGATGCTGGTGAAGGGTTACTGGTGCACCACTGAAGTATGAATGAAGAAGTAATGATAAAAAAGATAGCTAATAGGAATGATGGTGACGTAATGGTGAGAAGAGGTGATGGTGAGTTTTAATGGTGATGGTGAGCGTAATGGTCCGGGTTTACAAGCTTTTACATATACGTGAACGCTTTAAGATTATAACACACACACACACACACACACACACCATTTTTATCCTTCATATCCCGAGAAAATTTACTCAACTAAAATAAATAACTATGACCTGGAACCTGGACCACTATGTTATGCTGTAAAAATAAACTCCTAACTAGACCCTCCACAAGGTACCATGTCTTATGGTCCTGTCCAGCAGTCACTTATCTTATTATCTTACCCAAATTTGAATATTTTACTCTTATTACTTTGTTTTTCTTATCTTCTCTTATCTTAGGTGTTTATCTGTGTTTTCTTTGTTTAAAGGATTTTATGTTTATTATTTTATGCTTATCTACTGATGCCAAGTTACCACCAGTCTCTCAGTGAAGTAATGCCTTTTCCCGTTTACCCTTCCTCCCGCACACCAACACTCCATCACATCAATTCTTCACCCACAACACTGCCCACACAATAACACTCCCCACACACCCCCTACACACTCACGACACTTGTCATCAAATATCGCCTCTTCTTCTCTCAATACACATTAGACCGACTTGTTGCCAGCCCCACATAATAATATACCATTGTCCTTCACTCCACCTATCACGTACGTCTGGGTGATAAGAATATATGTGGATAAATACACGTAAATATTAGTGACAGCGACGAATATATTCTCATACATATTAGAACAATGTTTTCAAACGTTTTTTACTGCCACCCACAGCCAGAACAACAATTTGAATTGCGACCCATTAAACCTAAGTGTAATGATATGAAATGAGCTCAGGTTAGATTACGGGGGAAAAAACTACCATTACGAGTTTGCGTATGATGACTTAAGACACTGAGAACGATGACTAAGGTGTTGGGTATGATGACTTAAGACACTGAGAACGATGACTAAGGTGTTGGGTATGATGACTTAAGACACTGAGAACGATGACTAAGGTGTTGGGTATGATGACTTAAGACACTGAGAACGATGACTAAGGTGTTGCGTATGATGACTTAAGACACTGAGAACGATGACTAAGGTGTTGAGTATGATGACTTAAGACACTGAGAACGATGACTAAGGTGTTGAGTATGATGACTTAAGACACTGAGAACGATCACTAAGGTGTTGAGTATGATGACTTAAGACACTGAGAACGATGACTAAGGTGTTGGGTATGATGACTTAAGACACTGAGAACGATGACTAAGGTGTTGGGTATGATGACTTAAGACACTGAGAACGATGACTAAGATGTTGGGTATGATGACTTAAGACACTGAGAACGATGACTGAGGTGTTGGGTATGATGACTTAAGACACTGAGAACGATGACTAAGGTGTTGGGTATGATGACTTAAGACACTGAGAACGATGACTAAGGTGTTGGGTATGATGACTTAAGACACTGAGAACGATGACTAAGGTGTTGGGTATGATGACTTAAGACACTGAGAACGATGACTAAGGTGTTGGGTATGATGACTTAAGACACTGAGAACGATGACTAAGGTGTTGGGTATGATGACTTAAGACACTGAGAACGATGACTAAGGTGTTGGGTATGATGACTTAAGACACTGAGAACGATGACTAAGGTGTTGGGTATGATGACTTAAGACACTGAGAACGATGACTAAGGTGTTGGGTATGATGACTTAAGACACTGAGAACGATGACTAAGGTGTTGGGTATGATGACTTAAGACACTGAGAACGATGACTGAGGTGTTGCGTATGATGACTTAAGACACTGAGAACGATGACTAAGGTGTTGCGTATGATGACTTAAGACACTGAGAACGATGACTAAGGTGTTGGGTATGATGACTTAAGACACTGAGAACGATGACTAAGGTGTTGGGTATGATGACTTAAGACACTGAGAACGATGACTAAGGTGTTGCGTATGATGACTTAAGACACTGAGAACGATGACTAAGGTGTTGCGTATGATGACTTAAGACACTGAGAACGATGACTAAGGTGTTGGGTATGATGACTTAAGACACTGAGAACGATGACTAAGGTGTTGGGTATGATGACTTAAGACACTGAGAACGATGACTAAGGTGTTGAGTATGATGACTTAAGACACTGAGAACGATGACTAAGGTGTTGAGTATGATGACGAATTACCTTATCTAACGACAAAATCTTAAGTAGAATGATTTTCAAATGTAATTACTTTCCGCTTAAGTGAGGATTATTTAAAAGTGTCGAGATCGTAAGTGCAGTGCTTAACACTTGGACCACATCTTAGTCAGTAGAATTACAGTGAATCTTATTAGTTTTGTGGATAATGTCTAAATTGCAATTACTTAAGATCTGTGGATTTTGTGGATAATGTCCTAAAGTGCGATTACTTAAGACACTTGGAATGAAAAGATAAATTATTCAAAGTGCGATTACTACTAAACAACTCGACTTGGACTGATGAAGCCTTTAAGTGTGATTAAGTGGCTTTCTTAAGTGTGATTATTTAAAATCTCTTATATCAATGACAGGAGACGTAAATAAGCGTACTTAAATATCAATTAAGACAATTTCATAGTTACATCCAAATTAATCAAGTTAATTACTTATCGTTTTTGGCTTCAACTATTCAAAAACAACAACAACAATAAAACAACAATACCAACAATAAACAACAGAAGAAGAAGAACAAGAACAAGAAGAAGAACAAGAAGAAGAACAAGAAGAACAAGAACAAGAAGAAGAACAAGAAGAAGAACAAGAAGAAGAACAAGAACAAGAAGAAGAAGAAGAACAAGAACAAGAACTCAATATATCAATCCACTATTATCCTGTTTACTCATCTCTCTCTTTATCTCCTTCCACATCATCTTTATCATCGTCTTAATCTCTTGGCAGTCTTCTTCATCTTTGCCTCGTTTCTTAACTTCCTCCTCAGAGATAAGACCCGTAATGACAAGAGTGTTTAAGGCAGTTATTAGCGCCTTCACCCTTAACTATTGTTCCCTGCAGGCTGTGTATAACCTCGGGCACACACACACACACACACACACACAAACGTCTTGAGAACAGTCGATTGATATCTGGGTAATTACTGCCGTTCTTCGTTAGCTTTCTCTCTCTCTCTCTCTCAATATATTTCTCTGTCTGTCTTTGTCTATCTATTTATTCATCTCTCTCTCTCTCTCTCTCTCTCTCTCTCTCTCTCTCTCTCTCTCTCTCTCTCTCTCTCTCTCTCTCTCTCTCTCTCTCTCTCTCTCTCTCTCTCTCTCATTTGTTCACTGTCTTTGGGTTTCCTGTTTTTATTCTTGGTCTTTCTGTCTCCCCTTCCTGTCATCGTCTGTCTGTCTATACGTCTCTGTCTCTCTTATCTGGTTCTCTCTTTTCGTTTATTTTTTTACATCACCACTTGTTTGTGTTCGTCTGTGTCCGTGATTGTCCCTGTGCTTGCGTGAGTGCGTGTCTGTATATGTAATTGCTTTGTGTGCGTACGTGCGTTATGTCTATACACGCACACATATATAAGTAAGATAAATCATTCCATTTTTTAATTTCTCGACGCATTAACATATAGATAAGCATCCATGTTGTACTGCGAGAGGTCGAAGAAAATAATTTTTTTTTAACCAATAAAAACCTTCCTTCTAATCATCTCGTTCGTTGATTGGCTTTCCCTCCCTGATACGTTTTATCCAAATATGCTGAACCATATTATGAAGAGTGGTGAAACTCTTGATGCATTGTTCCCTCACTCCTCACTCACAAACGGGGGGGGAGGGGGACAGACGTAGGGAGAGAGAGGGAGGGAGGTGAGAGAAAGAGGGGGAGAGGTAGGGAGATAGGGAGAGAGAGAGAAAAAAATAAACAAATATTGGCAGGATGAACAACCTGTATCTATTGCCTCTCAAAAAACATAGCGGATATGTTTCAATATTCCCGAGAAGCAGTCAGGTCAGAGGTGGGGATGGGGCTTGATAATAAACAGAGAGAGAGAGAGAGAGAGAGCGAGCATAGCAAAACCAATAACCTTTTCCCAACACCTTTATAAACACACACACACACACACACACACACACACACATCACACATCCTTGACCACCGAAGGGTCAAGACGTACCTGGCGCTCCTCTGGGAGCAGCCAGGTCAACTGTTAAGTTGGCCCATAACAACTCCCTCCCCTGAACCCTCCTCCCCACCGGAATATCAACAAGTTCTCGCCAGAAGTTACAATTTCATTTAGGAAAGGAACGGAACCAGTGTTAAACAGAGGTGAACAGTGGCGAACAGTGCTTAAGTCAGTGAGAACAACTCAACAGTAACAGTCGTACCCAAGTTAACCTTCACACAGTGAGGTCCCAGGTGCCCAGTGATAACGGCCCACGAGACCCAACAACAACCACCGATGTGTTAATCCGTCTACGATAGGAAGGCCTGGGACCAAACCTCACTCATATAACACCATCTGTGAGGGAATTACTACACCACATGTCCCTCATAACACCATATGTGAGGGAATTACTACACCACGTCAAGTCCCTCATCACACCATCTGTGAGGTAATTACTACACCACGTGATGCCCCTCATAACACCATCTGTGAGGGAGTTACTACACCACGTGAGGCCCCTCATAACACCATCTGTGAGGTAATTACTACACCACGTGAGGCCCCTCATAACACCATCTGTGAGGGAGTTACTACACCACGTGAGGCCCCTCATAACACCATCTGTGAGGTAATTACTACACCACGTGAGGCCCCTCATAACACCATCTGTGAGGGAATTACTACACCACGTGAGGCCCCTCATAACACCATCTGCGAGGTAATTACTACACCACGCCAGGTCCCTCATAACACCATCTGAGGGAACTACTACACCACGTGAGTTCCTCCTAACACCATCTGGGAGGGAGTTACTACACTACGAGTTTGCTGTTCAACACCTACATTAATCTGTATGTTCACTATATGTTCCTTTACCTTTCTCTAATGAAGGCTTTTGTTAAACCACCAATGTATGTAATAAGTCATTTATGTCCAATGTATATTTTCAGCCTTCGGGCTGCAGAATTTTTTCAATAAATCGTTAATTGTTATTATTATTATTATTATTACACACACACACACACGAGTTTCAAGACGCTGAGAGACAAGTAAGCATAACGAGATGAATATTAAAGATAAAGAAGGAATATGGATAAAGAAGAAAGAACGATAGGGCTGGATAAAGGTTAGGGAAGAGAGAGACAAAAGGGATAAAGATTAAGTAAATAAAAAAGGCGAAAAGGGATACATCCATCCCCTCTCCTCTCAACATCATACTACAGTACCCTACCCTACACTCGCCTACACCACAGCACACTACACTACCCTACACCACAGCACACTACCATACAGCACTTCCATACCCGAGTGATCAGTTGTAAGCAACTGGCTGGGCCCAGCCTCGACCTGGTCCCGGCGGTGCTACAGGCCACCGCCACGGGTCTACTGTCGGCTTTTCTGAAGGTTCTTTTATGTTACATTTGTTGGTTTTGTTGTTTTTCTTTAATAATTCATATATTTACGTAGTTTTTCTCAGGATTTGTATGAATTTATACTCAAATAGCAGAGTTACAATTGTATTGACGCTGTGTGTGGCCCTTTTACAGCCAATCTTGGCTACTAACTCAAGATAAAGAAGGAATTGCCGTAAATAAGAAGGTCCGGCGCTCTTCTCAGGCTCGACCGCTGTCACCCAAACTGAAACAGACAACTGTCCCTTGACTCACCACGTAACCATAACGTATCTGATTGAGTTGTTAAGCAACAGGAACACTTTGGTAAAAGAAGAAATAATAACAACTTGTAGGAATCTCTCTGTCTGTCTGTTGGTCTGTGTCTGTCTGTTGGTCTCTGTCTGTGTGTGTCTCAGTCTCTGTCTGTCTTTGTATCTCAATCTCTGTCTGTGTCTCTGTGTCTGTTTCTGTCTGTCTGTCTCTGTCTGTTTGTCTCAATCTCTATCTGTATTTGTCTTTGTCTGTCTGTTGGTCTCTGTCTGTGTGTCAGTCTCTGTCTGTCTTTGTATCTCAATCTCTGTCTGTGTGTCTGTGTCTGTTTCTGTCTGTCTGTCTCTGTCTGTTTGTCTCAATCTCTATCTGTATTTGTCTTTGTCTGTCTGTCTCTGTCTGCCAGACAGACATAAACTGAGACAGACAAACAGACAGATATTGAGACACAAAGATAAATAGACTGAGAGACACACAGGCAGAGACACTCACACACAGACAGAGACCAACAGACAGACGGACAGAGATAGTCAGACAGACAGACAGAATGCGAAAGGTAGACAGGCAGAGGCAGACATACAGATAGACAGTCAGGCAGGGATCTACATTGTGAGAAAGATATGACAGGCAGAGAAAGACGCAGACACACAGTCAGACAGAGACAGACAAAGTGAGAATGACAGACAGAGTGAAGAAGACAGACAGAGTGAGAAAGACAAACAGAGCGAGAAAGAATGACAGAGAGACAGACAGGGTGAGAAAGACATACAGACAGACAGACATATAGTCAAAGTGATAAAGATAGAACAGACATACAGACAGATAGACAGAGACAGTCAGACCAAATGACAGACGGACAAAGACAGTTAGACAAACAGATATAGACAAAATGAGACTGTCAGACAGACAGATAACGAATGAGAGAAAGACATAGACATACCGACACAGAAATAGACAGACAGAGACAGACACTCAGACAGACATACAGAGACTGACAGACAGACACACAGAGACTGACAGACAGACATAAAGAGACTGACAGATAGACAAACAGAGACAGACGGAGACAGACACAGAGAAACAAAGAAAGATAGACAGAGACACACACAGACAGCAAACAGACAGACAGACAGAAGGAGAGGGACAGACAGAAACAGAGAGACGGAGACGGAGACTAACACAGACGAAAGAGACAGACAGACAGAGACAGTCAGACAGACGGGCAGAAACACTCTGTCTGTCTGTCTGTCGGTTTCTGTGTGTTTGTCTTTCTTACAATATCGGTCTCTGTCTCTCTAGCTGTCTCTGCCCGATTGCCTTTCTCACTCTGATTGCCTGTCTGTCCGTCTGCCTATCACTGTATGTCTGTCTATCTCTGTGTATCTGTCGCTCTATGCCTGTCTGTGTTTTCTCTCTTATGAATGTCTCTGTGTCTGTCTGACTATCTCTGTCCGTCTGTCTGTTGGCCTCTGTCTGTCTGTGTGTATCTCTCGGTCTCTGTCTGTCTCTCTCATAATTCAGATGAAAATTATGCCAACACAAAAATATATTTTACATACATAACAATAATATGTTTATACGTGAATCTGTATTACATAAAATAGATGATGTAAGAAATACAAAGGCGCTGATTTTCCAACTGAAAGGCGCGATAAAAGCAGCTTTCCTTATGCACGAGACACAACAAACAAATAATGTAATATATAGTCAAAGCAGATGCGAGTTGGAATTGAGGAGGAACAACCAGAAAAATGTTCCAAGTATTTCTTCTTTTACCAAAGTGTTCCTGTTCCTTTTTATTTACATTATCATTTGTACGACGATTGCTTCCTTATCTTGAGTTAGTGTATATACAACTTATTTGTCAACTTATGTCTTTGTAATATATCAGCGGCAACACACACACACACACACTGCAGCGCTATTTGTCTTATTTAAAACCATTTGTACGAGTTTCCTGACTTCCATTTATACACCTCGATCATATCGCCCCTCACTCTACGTCTCTCCAG
>NW_024738928.1:0-1460 GCF_018991925.1 Homarus americanus | reverse complement strand
CAAACTTTTATTTATACTCGATCAGGGGACTTTGTTATACTCGACCAGGGGACTTTGTTGTACTCGATCAGGGGACTTTGTCATATTCGACCAGAGGACTTTGTTATATACGATCAGGGGATATGTTATACTCGAACAGAGAACTTTGCTATACTCGATCAGGGGACTTTGTTATACTTGATTAGGGGACTATGTTATACTCGATCAAGGGACTTTGTTATACTTGATCAGAGGACTTTGTTATACTCGACAAGGGGCCTTTGTTATGCTCGATTAGAAAACTTTGTTATACTCGACCAGGGGACTTTGTTATACTCCACCAGGGACTTTGTTATACTCGATCAGGGGATATGTTATACTCGACAACGGGACTTTGTTATACTCGATAATGCGGCTTTGTTATACTCGATCAGGGGACTTTCTTATACTCGATGAGGGGCCTTTGTTATACTCGATTAGGGGCCTTTGTTATACTAGATCAGGGGACTTTGTTATACTCGATTAGAGGCCTTTTTTGGACTCGATCAGGGGCTTTGTTATACTCGAGCAGGGAGCTTTGTTATACTCGATCAGGGGACTTTGTTATACTCGATCAGGAGGCTTTGTTATACTCGATGAGGGGACTTTGCTATACTCGACCAGGGGACTTCGTTATACTCGAGCAGGGGGCTTTGTTATACTCGATTAGGGGACTTTGTTATACTCGATCAGGAGGCTTTGTTATACTCCATCAGGGGACTTTGCTATACTCGAAAAGGGGACTTTGTTATACTCGATTAGGGGACTTTGTTATACTCGACCAGTGAACTTTTTTATACTTGACAAATGGACTTTGTTATACTCGATGAGGGGCCTTTGTTATACTCGACCAGGGGACTTTGCTATAGTCGACCAGGGGACTTTGTTATACTCGCTTAGGGAACTTTGTTATACTCGACCAGGGACTTTGTTATACTCGATTAGGGGACTTTGTTATACTCGATTAGGGGAGTTTGTTATACTCGATGAGGAGACTTTGTTATACTCGACCAGGGGACTTTGCTATAGCAAGTCTCCTCATCAGTAACTCCTAATCGAGAACAACAAGATCTGAGCAAGGTCCTGGTCAGGAGTATAAAAGTTCAAATAGGTTCACAGTCAGTGTAAGCAAAGGTCCTGATCAGAGTCCAAAAAGGCCTCATCAAGAGGATCAGTATAACAAGCATTATCAGTATAGCAAAGTCCGTTGTCAGTATAACATATCCCTGATCGAGGTATAACAAAGAAATACTAGTGGGTATAACAAGTCTGATCAAAGTATGGCGAAGCAAAGTCAAAGTCGAAACATAACAAAGAATATAACAAGTCCTCTGATCAGTATAAAAGTCCTGATCGTCAAAGTATAACAAAGTCCCCTAATCAACAAGTCTAATCGAATATAACAAAGTCCTCTGGTCAGTTTAAAAAGTCCTGGTCGAGTA
>NW_024738927.1:0-3458 GCF_018991925.1 Homarus americanus | reverse complement strand
GCAAGATAGCGTACATCTCGGCCCAGCCAAACTCAGGGCCCCCTTTCTCATTGGTGGAATCCTTACGGGAATTCAAAATTGGTTACGATGTTGGTTTTGGGGTTAAGACACATATATAAATATATCTCCATGCATACTTACATACATACTGTAATAATAATAATAATAATAATATATAATGTATACCTACACATGCATATTATTAACACACACAAACAGAGACAGAAACGCACACACATACAAAGACAGAGACATTAACGCACACACAGCAAAAGTCTCAATATCTACTAACAAAAGATTCATTGTTAACTTCACACCTCCTCTAGTCTTAAGTTAACAAAAGGACTTGAATTAAACTAATCTTAATACTAAAAGGTTGCTTTACACATGATATATATATATACTATACTGTAATATATACAAATAATAACCAATATATTTCTTTATTTCAATGCGTCTTTTCCAAATAAGACAATATCAATGAATTCTTTTCAATTTTTGGCCGTTTTCAATGAGGATATTTCAATGGGCTTTCCAAATAACAATATCATAAATTCCTGTTGTATTTTTTCTTTTTTTTTAACCTTTTCAACTAAGATAAATCAATATGCTTTTCAAAATAATATCAAATTAAAGCCAAATGTCATCCATTTTCGATTTTCCACCTTCCCCAACCATGAATAATTACTTCCTTGTAACCAAACCTTTTCAATATAAGAGACAGACAATATTTAAATAAACCACAGAATATATTGTTTTGTATATATATATTTTTTTTTACTACCAAAACATTCTCTACTTTACAATGTGTGGATGAGGGGTTGGTTGTGTGTGTAAGGGGGCGAGCTGTCAAGAGGGAGGACCCGGCATGGATAACAGTCACTAGTTTTTGATGCGGCGGAGCGGCCAATCTGACGTCACCCTCCCACCTAGGTTCTTCGGTACTCTGGGGTCGACGGTCTTGGTACAGTCACCCGGTACTCAGTGGTCGACGTTCTTGGTACAGTCACCCGGTACTCAGTGGTCGACGTTCTTGGTACAGTCACCATGTACTCTGGGGTCGACGTCAGTGGTATATCTGGCATCCTCCCTCCCCCCCCCAGGGTTCTTCGTTACCCCGGGGTCGACGTTCTGGGTACAGTCGCCGGTGAGCTGGGCCGACGGCTACCCCCCCCCCCACACGTGATAACAGGCGAACTCTGAAAATGGAACGAAACTTCCCCTTACGCCGGGCACCTCTTGAGTTGTGTGGGGAGTCTGCCTTCCCCGAACAGGAACAAGCACACCCGGTCAACGATGAGAGAGAGCGCGAAGTCGGCAACGAGGACTTTAACCAGCATGAACCGGTACTGTGGGCGGGGGGAGAGAAAAAGTATTAGAAATCATCGTATTGTGAATCATCTTTAGCCCCCATATGTTTTTCACTTGATGATTAGACCCCATAGATTATTTCACCTGAATTATTAAATAGCTAAGACAGACATGCAAACAGGGACTAGAACATATATATAGACAGACAGACGGATAATGTACAGATATATGAGAGAGAGAGAGAGAGAGAGCCCACGTTACCTCCGACGGGAAATCCACAATCTCAAACTGCTCCGCGAACTCTGGAATGACCCCCAAAGAGAGAGCCAGCACGACCCCTCCTGACCCCATCAAGCTGTAGAGCAGAGCCTTGTTTTCCAGTAAGCTTTCCATGAATGGGTGGCCCTGTTTTATAGCGGGAGAAGAGAGGGATTATTTGTGGTCGATATGTGACCTAGTTTAACCTAATCTAACCCAACTTAACCAAACCAAACCTAGTCTACCCTAATCCAACGTAGCCTAAGCTATCGTATCGTAACCTAATTCAACCAAAACTAACCTAATCAAATCAAACTTAACCTAACCTGACCTGACCTAATCTAACCTAACCTTAACTTAACCAACCCAAACCTAACCTAACCTCAAAACAACGTACACAAGTTCTCGGCCGTCACAAGGGTACAACGCGACGTGACTTAACCTCACCATCAACCCCAGAGTAGAGGAATTAAACTCACCCGGTAATTAATGGCAAACGTCGAAATTTGCAGCGTCATAGAGATAACATAGACGGTACTGTTCAATAAACTGGGCTCAAACTCCTTGTCCAAGTCGACGAACTTCTCTCTGAAAATTAGAACGAGTTGCATTAATATTGGACTTGGGTTTATGACTTATGAAACACCCTGTACTGTAGAGGCAGTTTTATTATGGTATATGACCTATGACACCCTGTACAGATAGGACCTATGACACACCCTTCTGTACAGAAGGGACCCATGATAATAATCTCTGTAACAGAAGGACCCATGACACACCCCTGCACAGAAGGGACCCAGACACAACCCCCTGTACAGAAGGGACCTATGACACACCCTGTACAGAAGGGACCTATGACACACCCTGTACAGAAGGAACCTATGACACACCCTGTACAGAAGGGACCTGTGACACACCCTGTACAGAAGGGACCTGTGACACACCCTGTACAGAAGGGACCTATGACACCCTGTACAGAAGGGACCTATGACACACCCTGTACAGAAGGGACCTATGACACACCCTGTACAGAAGGGACCTATGACACACCCTGTACAGAAGGGACCTTTGACACACCCTGTACAGAAGAGTTCTTAGGAAGACCTCAGGTTTGGAGGAATTTTATACATTAATTTCTCAGGTTTTCATTATTTACTTAACCTAACCCAACGTGATCCTAACCTAACCTAACCTAACATGATCCTAACCTAACCTAACCTAACCTAACATGATCCTAACTTTAATCTTAACTAACCTAACCTAATGTAACCTAATCTAAGACAGAAACTGAGTCATTTACAGATAATTGAATTCAGGGTTATTGATTGTGATTTATTCATTAGTGTGGACCAATAAACAGGTAATTGTGTGTGTGTGTGTGGTCATCGATGCATAGATACAACGATGGCTCAGAGGCTAGGCTGTCCACCCAAAGGCTATTGACTCTAGAAGGAACAAGACGTCGGGTATGTTTCTGCTTTCCACTCATATCAATAAACGTGTAAAGGACATCAGTAGATAAATAACAACATGTCAATAACCCCGGTGATGTTATTAAGGTAGAGAACATGAACATATGTTATTTTAGCCTGCGTGGGTCACCTGAACATAAGCCTCCCTCCCAGATAGATTCAGGGAAGTTAATTTGAGGTTATGTTTAGCTTGGGGTTAATCTTCAGGTGAGCACTTGGGGGTTAATCTTCAGGTGAGCACTTGGGGGTTAATCTACAGGTGAGCACTTGGGGGTTAATCTTCAGGTGAGCACTTGTGGGTTAATCTACAGGTGAGCACTTGGGGGTTAATCTTCAGGTGAGCACTTGGGGGTTAATCTTCATGTGAGCACTTGGGGGTTAATCTTCAGGTAAGCACTTGGGGGTTAATCTTCAGGT
>NW_024738926.1:0-49949 GCF_018991925.1 Homarus americanus | reverse complement strand
GTGAGCCCCGTTCTCTCCCAGTCTTCTGCACACGTCCGTGGCAATAATTCCTCTTCTCTCACATTTATTCAGTTAAGGCTGTTGAGGTATGTTTTATCCCAGCTGTTATATTTACCTAAAAATAGTAAGCAGTCATAAGTTTATTGGTGAATTGTGAGCACGCATGTGTTGCTCTGTTGGTTATTCGTAAGTTTTGAATTCCGTTTGTATTTTATCAGAAGTTGGTGGTGCTTAAAATCATGTGGTGGTAACAGGTGGTTATGGTAAAGATATATTTATGATGATATTGATTTGTTTCTAAATAATCATGTGTTTATGATCATGATGTGTTTACTATAATGTTGTGGTGTTTGTTAATATTTGCTTAATAATTATGTGGTGGTGTTTATGATCATGTAGTGGTGCTTATGATCATGTTGTGATCATTGATGTTTGTTAATAATCATGTGGTGTTTATGATCATGTGATGTTTGTTAATGATATGGTGGTGTTTATGATCATGTATGATTGTAGTCACTTGTAGTGTTTACGAACTTTACGATCATATGTTTGTTATTGATCATGTGGTTGTGATTATCATGATGTTGTGGTGTTCATGAGCACGTAGTGATGTTTATCTTACCTTACACGAGCCTTATGTTTTGTTCACAGATTTGTGTTGTCCACTGCACATCAAATAATTTGCAATGAGTGCAAAGAAGCAGAAGTATCTTGACGAATATATTCGATTTGGATTCGTGTCTCTCCAAAAGGGTGACACAGCGGTCCCTCAGTGTGTGATATGTTACAAGACTCTGAGCAATGATGGAATGCGGCCCTCACGCTTGGAACGCCACTTGAGGACAACACATCCTGCTCTAGCTGACAAGCACAAGGCATTCTTTGAAACAAAATGACACTCCTTGAAGCAAGTTAAGTTGGACGGCAGTGGGGCATTTCGGCAACAAACTTCAAAGGTTGTTGAGGCTTCCTATGAGATCGCCATGTTGATTGCAAAGAGCAAGAAGAGCCATAACATCGGAGAGTTTCTCATAAAACCAAGCAAACTCCGTGCAGCAGAACTCGTTCTGGGGAAAGATAGTGCAAACAAGCTTTCCCAAATTTCACTATCAAACGATAGTCAAGGGAAGGATCGATGAATGGTCTCAAGACATCAAAGATCAAATTCTCGACCAAGTAAGAGATTCTCCTGTTTTTGCCATCCAGTGTGACGAAACGACTGACATCGCTCAGTGTTCTCAGCTACTGATGTATGCTCGTTTCGTGTCAGGCAACAGTGTAAAAGAGGAAATGCTGTTCTGTCACCCCATGGAAAGTTGTACAACAGCAGCAGCTATTTTTCATGATGTATCAAACTTCTTTCAGGAAAAGCAACTTTCGTGGGACTCGCTGGTAGGGGTGTGCACTGAGGGAGCTCCAGCCATGCTTGGTCTGCAGTCTGGATTCATTACAATGGTGAAAGAAAAAAATCCGTCTGTTGTAGGTACACACTGCATACTTCATCGTGAATCCTTAGTATCCAGAACTTTACCTGCTGAAATGAGGGATGTCCTGAACGTGGCTATCAAGGTAGTCAACTTTATCAAAGCTGGAGCCTTAAACAATCGTCTCTTCAAACTGCTGTGTAAGGATATGGAATCTGAACATGAAACCTTGCTTTTTCACACGAACGTACGATGGCTATCAAAGGGGAACATGCTTGGACGGCTTTATGAACTACGAGAAGAAGTAGCAATATTTCTTGATTCGAAGCAGAAGGCAGATCTCCATGACAAGTTCCAGTCTGAAGGCTTTCAGCTATCTCTAGCTTACCTGGTGGACATCTTTGAAGCGTTGAATGCTCTCAACCTTAAACTACAAGGGAAAAACATCAACATCATCATGCACCACGACATCATTCGAACCTTCATGGCCAAACTCGACCTCTGGAAGTGTCGAATTCAGCAGGGAAATACAGCCAGTTTTAGTAACTTGGCTTCTGCTCTCATTCACGGTAACCTTGATTCTGAGTTAAAGAAACACATAATCATTCAACTAACTGACTTGAAAACAGAGTTCATCAGATACTTCCAAGAGATAGATGAGAAGCGTGAAGCCTGGAAATTCATCAGGAACCCATTTCAATGTGAAGTAGCTGATGCTTCGGATGAAGTGCAAGAGGAGATCCTTGAGTTGAAGTTCAACTCCACAGCTAAGGAAGACTTCAAAGAACTGGATCTTGAGACGTTCTGGGTCAAGTACCTTCCTGTTTACCCTCTGATCTCACATCAGGCTCTTCGGATTCTAACTATGTTCGGATCCAAGTATCTTTATGAAGTTGCATTTTCCACGTTCGTTGCTGTCAAGACCAAGTACAGAAACAGGCTGAACGTTGAAGGGGATTTACGTTGTGCACTCTCTGGCATTCAACCACGCATTCAAGATCTAGTAGCTAAGAAGCAGTGTCAAGTATCTCACTAATTTATACTCAATACAAAGACTAAAAACACAATATTTTTCATTTTTCTTTAAAATCTGGGAGGGAATTTTATTCATAGATGCAAGGGGGGCGTGGAGGGAAGGACCAATTCCTAGAGGGGGCGTGGTAGTAAAAAGGTTAAGAACCACTGCTGTAAGCAAATACCATCGTAATTTTCGTTATTATCTACTACCTCATAGACTTTCCTAAAAAACGTCAGCAGATTTGTTAGACAAGATTTTCCCTTTGTAAATCCATGTTGAGAGTCTTAGATTAATTTGTTTTTCTCTAAATGCGCTCTGATGCTATTTGCTATAATTGATTCAAGAAATTTCTCCACTACTGACGTCAAACTAATCGGCCGGTAATTTGACGCTGATGCTGTCTCCCTTTTTGAATATGAGTACTACATTTCCCTGTTTTCACCAGTCTGGCACAACTTCCGTGTCTAATGATTTTGTAAATAAATTTATGAAGGATCCGCTAATCTGTTCCTTACACTCTTTCAAAACTCGAGGGAAAATTTCATCCTGCCCTGGGGATTTTGTCTTCTTTAATTTATTTATCTTCTTAAGAACATCCTCTTTTCTGATAGTGATATCCTTTAGTTTCTCATTTTCATTTCCCCTAAATATCAGTTCCACCTCTGGCATTTCCTAGAGAATTTCTTCTGTGAAAACTGATAAGAAGTAAGTTCTTAATGATTTGCTTATTTACTCACTATCATCGATCACTTCCCCTCTCTCTGACATTAAAGGCCCCACTTTGTCCTTGACAGGGAGTGGTGAGTGTATGTATATTCTGTATGCTGTATTGTATATTATGTATGTATATTATGTATGTGCTCCATTTATGTATTATTTATTTAGCCTAGCTAGTAGCGTGTGGCAATGATATTACCATGTCCCACATGCTTAATTAATGTGCCTGGCGACGTATGGAAGCTGCTAATGTATCACTTGCCATACGTCGTCTATAGAGCAGTTGACAAGCAGACAGGTTGAAGAGCACTACTCTCCTTGTGTACATATCTCTTATCCAGTAAATCGAACCTACAAAACTATACAGGTGTTTGTGTTCGCTCCTGTATATTGAACTTATTACCCAGAACATTGAACATGGCGCAGTGTGTACTTTTACTGGATAATTACGAGTGACAGTGCAAAGTTTGTGGAAAGCCGGCTTATGGACCCCTTGCCCTGTGTCAACCGCCGCCCGCCACCTCTCCTCGAAGAATTTAGCAACTTTGAGCAGTGTCAGTGACAGTGATTTTCTGTGAAGTGTTTAGTGCATTGTGTGTTTCGTGCCATTCATGTGTGACCTTGTCCTAAAGGATTCCCAAGGTACACGGCATGTTCTGGGCATTTGTAAGGAGTAGACTTCAGTACACCTCCCCCCGCGAAGCCTGGAGGGTAACTGCCGCTAGTCGTCTTCTCCACCCCCCTCACAGCTCGAGGCGAGACGCTCCCGCCTGCCTGGCACACACACACATACATGTACTAACACTCACTGACCGCGGCGGCTCCCTTATATATATTTTATATATAAAATCTACTTATCTGTGTATTTAATTAATTTTTTGTCTGAGATCTTGTTGATACGACGGGCTGACCGGTCAACACTGATTTAGACACAGTACACAGATGAAGTAGTTATGTCTCGTGCCTTAGGTAGCCGTGGAGCCAGCGCCGCCCGGATGAGTCAGTCGGATGATAGCTCCGCAGAGATGGATGACCAGGCTGACCATGGCGCCCCAGCTACCACAACATCGCGCAGCCCTTCACCTCGATATTCAGCGTTCTCTCCAGAGATAATTGCTTTAATGAAGTTTATGAGAGATGAAAGGCGCGAGGATGAAGCTAACAGACGTGCGGCAGACGAACGCAGAAGACAAGCAGAGGTAGAGAGAGACCACCAACAGAGATTGGAAGACAGTGCACGGTTTGAAGCTTTGATATCTCGCCTCACTGTTAACCAAGCCCCTGGCTCTAACACTGCCTCGGTACTGACTGGTTCAGATACCTCATCAATGCTTCCTTCACGCCCCCCCAGCCCCACCTAAAGCAGCAGCTCAAACACTGCCCATCTTGATACCTGATGTGAATTTCCAGACTTTTCGTGAATGGCGGCGACAGTGGACTGATTATGCTACGATGGTGGATCTCCAGAGTTTGTCACAGCCTAAACAACTCATCCAGCTGCGTATGTCCCTGTCCTTGGAAGTTCAGCGTGTCTTAGAACATACGCTACAGGTACCTCCGACCTCTTCGTTGTCTGTAGAGGAGGTACTGGACATTCTACAACGGCACATCAAAGGACAGCAGAATGAAGCTCTGCGCAGGAGGGAATTGTTTAGCTGCAGACAGATGGAGGGTGAGACTTTTGACGCCTTTTATGTACGTCTTAAGAGAGCCTCGGAAGAGGTAGATATATGTCTAGGCCACCACCAGCAGTGCGAGGAGACCCAGTTGAAGCAGGTGAGCCTGATGGGTGTTAAGGACGAGGAACTTGTCCGACGCCTCACCTCCCTCGACTCTTCCTCTTCTCTCAAGGATGTGTTGACGATATGTCGCTCCTATGAGGCTGCCAGGTGTGCCACCTCTGCCATCCGAGCTCCCCCTACAGCTGTACGCGCTGTGTCCCGGTACAAGAAGGACAAGAAGTCTGCTGCTACGCCTTCGCCCACCACGTCCACGCCCGGTTCATTTTGTAACAACTGTGGTAAGTAGCACGGAACACAGGCGTGTCCAGCTGTTGAGTCTACATGCAACAGTTGTGACCGTAAGGGCCACTGGTCACTCACAGTACGGTGCCCAGCCAAACGCGTCCAGTGCAATGTGTGCGGTCGTCTGGGCCACTATGACAAGTGTTGCCCTTCCCACAAACCCAAGGGACAGCGTCGGCGTAAGCTTCAGCGCCCTTCTACCAGTGAGGGCTGCCCACAGTCGCCAAATCAGAGGCACGACGACCCTGGACAAAGCCCGACCCATATTAGGAGGGTGTACTCCTCGCATCCCAGGACCAAAGTTCCCCAGTACATCAGTGTCATCGTGACCTATGGCAGTGTGTCATCCCGTCTTCAGATGTTGCCTGACACCGGCGCTGAAGCTACAGTCATCGGTCCCCAGCATTTGCAATGCTTGGGGCTCTCTCCAAGCGATCTAGGACCGCCTCCCAAGGACCTCTGCGTCACGGCAGATGGTTCACAGATGGCCCCAGCCCTAGGTTCACTCTATGCACATGTCACCTTTGGCAACAGGTCGTGTCAAGCCTGGATTGACGTGCATAATGGTGTCCTGACTCCTTTGCTGTCCTACAGACATTGCCAAGAGTTGGCCATCATCTCCCAGGACTTCCCAACACCGATTCTGGAGGTAAAATACGCCAACAGGGTACACGAAGGGAGCAGCAACTACCTTGCTGCCGCCCTACCCCTACCTCTGGCCAGTGACACCTCTCCTTCGGTAGTTGTCCCTGCTGCTTCAAGTCTCCATCCCTTGGCTCGCCTCCACGACAGTCACTGTGGAGCCGAGGCCACTAACACAAACTCGGAGACGGAAAGACAGAGTGACTACGTCTATCTGTTTTTCTGTCTATGTACGTCTGTCTGTCTGTCTGTCTGTAGTCTTGTGATCACATTTTAATTTGTAAGTAATGAATCTTTTTAAAATGATTTTTTATTCTTTCTCCCTTCGATAGATAATCCAGAAATTTCAACCCTTACAAATTCCCAGTTACATATTCTTGCATTTAAGCTGAATATTAACGTTTTATATAAGCTAATGTCCGTAATTAGGGAAGTGATACATCTTAACGACGTGTTCATGTGAGTCATTAAGGATAATTGGTAGTTCCACTGGTGACAACGAGACATGTCATTGTAGGTAACTGTGGCTCCACTTTAGGAAAGATACCGGTAATTGTTTTATTTTTCTTCACAAGTAATAAATGGTTAATCGCCAATCATTTGAGTTTTGCAATTTTCTTTAAATTTTGTCCGTTTTTATTTATTTTTTTTTTATTTATGGGCCATAACTCAAACCCTCTAAAACGTTCTTTTGTGCTGGTGTTCGGTCATATTTAGACCAGTTAACAACAAAGCTTTAAAATTACGGTTTGTTAAGAGGTTTTTTATATTTGTTATCATCTCATACACATAAGCTTTAATAGAAAGATACATTAGTACATATATTAAGCATTGTTACACGTAGTCTGTAGTCTGTGTATTGTTAGCTCTCCCGGGAATGAAAGTTTACCACTGTACAGTTTGGGCATATGGATCCATTATTTCAATTTATTTTAACAACTTTTATTTGAGACCGGGAACAAAGGTGCATTATTGCAGCGCAAAAAAATTAATAATTGGCTATTTTGACCATTTTGAGGCTTGAAGTGGTGTGGCGGATACAGCACTTTCCTCCTAACTCAACGATCACTGGTTTGAATCTCATACCCAGTCCCAGTCCCAGTGACTTGAGTTCGCACCCCCCCCCTCTTCCCCCAATCAACCCAGCTGCAGTTAGGGAAGAGGAAAAGAAGTAGAGTGTAAATGTCGACCACGATGTCCCCTTGTTTACCGAAGGCATAGTGTTTACTACGTTAAAATCACACTCCTCCTAACGGATTTTAAGGCCCACTTTCACTACTATTTCACGAGAATCATAAGGCCCCAAAAAGCATATTACATATACTCGTGAATTATGAACTCAATTCAATTTCAATTTCAAGTGTTTATTCATTGATAGAGGAAGCGGGATCCTAGTGCTGTCACTAGGTACCCCTGTACAATAACACCAGAAGCATCTGGCAAGTGTGACAAGTATATACAGTATAAATATTATAAAGGGGCTTACTAAAGCCAAAGGAAGGAAGAATATTCCTTTAACACATAATCAATGTTATTTACATAATATCTGGCCAGTATGGGGAGGATCATCGTGTCTCCGTCAGGGGGTCGTGGAGTGGTGGTCCAGCAGACGTCACGGAAGCGTTGTGTGTGGGGACATCTTAGGGGGTAGTGGATAAGGGTGCGGCTGTCGAGTCTTCTGCATAATGCACAAGAGCGTTGCTCAGGGGATGCGGGGATACCAATCTCCCAAGCAAAGTCATACCCAATGATGATACGGGCAGCAATCACGTCCCCTTTCCGCGATCCTTTCCCATAGACATATGAGAGGTCAGGAAGTTTACGGAGGACATCGTACCAGGTGGGCGGGGAGTCCAGGGGGATGGCTGCTTCCCAAGCTTCTCTCTGTTTGCGGCGAATTTGGGTCCTAAGCTGTAAAAGTGTTCGAGGAACAACGTAGTCAGGTGTGGCCTTGTTGCAGCCAGTCTTGGCAAGGCCATCTGCTGCCTCATTCCCCAAGATACCGACATGACTGGGTATCCATAGGAATGTCAGAGGACGGCCTGCATCCTGAAGTGTGGATGTTAACCCTCGTATTCGGAGGATGAGGTCCTTATTTTCCCCTGATCCAAATGCAATCCCGTCGAGAGCAGACCTGGAATCGCAGCAGACAAGCAAGGGGCAGAAACCATCTGCTTCTTCCTCGGGGGCAACAGGACGGGAGATGTAGACACCAGCCCCGACCCGACCTGTAGCGGGGTCAACAGAACCATCAGTGTAGAGGACGACCCTACCTGGGGACCAGTGGGCGATCCTGGAGAGGTGGTATTTGCAGAGAATAACAGGGTTCACGTGGGATTTCGGGAGCGGTCCACCGAGGGCAATCACTTCAGGTTGAAAATCCAGCCAGGGAGAAGGAGACGAACCAACAGCTGGGGTCACAACAATATCAGGCAGGAGGTCGTGTTCCTGAAGGGCTCGGATGAGTGACCCTCGCCACTGTCTTCTAGATGGAGGTCGGCTTCGGACAGCAGGAGTCAAGTTGGCTTGGACATAGTTGCCCCGAGGATCCCGTAGAATGGAAACGGCAGTTTTTAGGTAAAACTCCTGGACACGATCCTGTAAGGGGGAAAGACCAAGTTTGGTATATAGAGAAGTAGAGCGTGTCCACTGAGGAGCCCCAAGGATGATACGAGCAGCTTTCCTCTGGATAACTTCGAGACGTTTGACAGCAGTCCGACTAATGTTGACGAGGGCAGGGGCGGCGTAGTCGACACAGGAACGGACAAAGGACTTGTACTTGGTAAGAAGTACAGGGATGGTGGCACCAAGGGAACCCCTGCACATGGTAGAGAGGGGAGCGAGACGCCGAAAGCATATGTCTCGAAGGTAGCGGACTTCAGGGATCTGACAATGTGTGCGAGTTACATACACACCCAGGTATTTTGTCTCATTAACCCAGTCCAAGGGCGTTCCTAATAAGAGTAGGGGAGAGGTACAACACGACCGTTCCACATGGCTTTTGTTGTCGCAGTTGAAAGAAGGAAACCAAGTGAATCACACTCTCTGGACACCAGATCAAGGGCTTACTGCATGCTGAGGTAGCCAGGAGCTTGGAGGAGGACATCGTCGGCATACCCTGAGTGGACAACTTCTGTCGGCCACGGGAGAGATGCAATGGAGTGCATGAGAGTGTTAAACAAGGTGGGACTCAGGACTCAACCTTGAGGGGTGCCGAGGTTTATTTCTTGAACAGGAGATATAGAGCTTTCAACGCGAACCCGGGCCTTACGTCCAGTGAGGTACGAGGCGATCCATTGAAGAAGTCTCCCTTTAACCCCAAACCGCGCAAGTTCAGCTAAAATGAGGGCAGGCTGAGCCGTATCAAAGGCTACCTTGATTTCAAGGAAGACGGAGACGCGGGCAGTCTGATTGCAATAACAGGAAGCAATGGAGTGTGCTGTGCTGCGATGTTGTATGAAACCATTGAGGGAGTTGTGGAAGCCGCCTATGGTGTGAAGAAGGCGACGATGGAGTATCCTCTCCATCATCTTGCAAACACAGGAGGTAAGACTAATGGGTCAATATTTCCCAGGATCTCCCGGCTTAGGGATGGGGATAAGAGTGGCATTTTTCCAGTTAGACGGGAGAATCCCATGTTCATAAGACATATTGTAGAGAGCAAGCAAGGGGCCGTTAGGAATATTAGTACAGGCGTTGAGGACGGAGTAGGTTATCTGATCATCCCCAGGAAAGGTGTCTTATCTAGAGCGACGAGCACTGTCAAGCTCGAACTGTGTGATGGGATGATAAGTGGGGGCCGGGGAGGTAAGAGCAACACGAACAACAGGCTCAGACGCATGGATGCGAGCCTGCACTGCCTCCTGCATTGGATCTGGAAGTGCCTCAGGGGAGGAAGCTCACGTTCAGTCCTCCATTAAAGAGCAGGCAAGGGTGGCGGGGTCAGGGTGGGGAGGAGGCCTCAGTCGAGTACCCCGTATAGCATTAATCCGATTCCATACATAAGAGGGTGACGACTGGAACGATAGAGACCCCGTGAAGGGTAGCCAGTCCGCCTCACGAATCCGACGACGCTCCTGAGTTGCAAAGGAGCCCCAATTTTTGAAGTCTTCCCAGTCCTCTGGAGAACGAGACCTCTGAATGGCAGAGTGGAGATCACGGGTTACCTGCCGGAGATGTCTCGTGGCAGGGATACGATACCAGTAGTTGGTGGCACTTCTGGGGTGACGGGGAAGGCGTGGAGGGGTAGAGCGATTGACAGTCATACACGGCATCAACAAAATCAACGCTGTAAGAGTCAAGGAACTGGGGGACAACATAGGAATCCGCCCAGGTAGAAAGTGTTACGAACCACGCCATCAACTGTCATGATCTACCTACCCAGCACTACGAACCACGCCATCTATTGTCCTGATCTACCTACCCAGCACCACGAGCAACGCCATCTAGGGACGAAACCCAAGTATGACTAGTCTTAGTTTCCCTTCTCCATATCCTGGTTGTTGCGTCACCTCCTCCAAGTCTTCCTCATCAGCTCCAGATCGAGGAAAGTTCAGTTCACTCTGGGAAGTGACCACACTAGGATCACCTATCCTGGAAACCTACGGCACAGTGACTACCTACCATCGTCTTCAATACTCAGCCTTACTCGTCAGCCATCTCAGCACTGCACTTAAGTATTTGTTGTCCTATATTGCCTCCCCGCGTCCATTTGCTTCAGATTATTGTATGTTGTATAAATATGTATATATTGTTAAGCCAATGTTGCGTATGTTTAGGTTAAGTATGGTTAAGGGTAAATTATAGAAAGCTGAATATTTTGTTAAGGAATTTATAGTCCGATTGTCTTTGTTTTATTAATTGTTGTTGCCTGTTGGGATCTGGGTAGACTTTTAACTACATTTTAAATCCCCAACTCGTAACAAAAGGTATTGGGTAAAGGAAGGAACAGCATCTTGTGTGAGACGAAGGCGAGGGGATCGATAAGGAGCTGATGTTGGGGCAGAGAAGGAGAGCCTGAGATGGGTAGTAACGGCAAGATGGTCACTATACAGAGCAGGCTCGGTGCAGATGGTAGAATGAAAGGAGGTATGACCGTTCAATAGTAAGCCAACATCAAGGAAGCTATGGGGGAGGCGAGTAGGATCGTCAGGACTAAAAAGCGAATATCATTATCCCCATTAAGAAACTGTGAGAGTTGTGATCCGTTGAGGGTACATGGAGTGGGATGATCCGGAGTAATAGTGGGATGGCGGCATTAAAGTCGCCAAGAACAATAGTAGGAACCCCATCATGGAGGTCGTGAAGAACCTGGGGGTCCAGAGCATCACTCTTGAAATGAACATTGACTACACGAACGGTCCGGTCACCAAGAGTATGGGAGACAGAAAGTAATTCAGACGGGGTTCCATGTGAGTCAGGTGAAGGGAGACGAACAGATGGAATGGTGTTACGCACAAGGGTGAGGAGGCCACGAGCCTGCCCACGGTACCGAGGCAGGTTGTAAACAGTATAGCCAGAGAAGCGGAGTGGAGTAACATCGTTTGTGATGGTTTCCTGAAGTAGAGCAACATCTACTTGATGGGAGAGCACAAACTGGGCGAGGTCTGTCCGGCGAGGTCTAAGTCCCTGGATGTTCCATTGTAAGAAGAGGAGGGAGCGGCCTCCGGTGTGAGATGCGCCGGTGGGGCTAGACAGGGCTCCAGAGGAGGTACCAAATTCTATTGGGAAAAATGAAGAGGGAGGAGTGGGAGAACGAGGGATGGATCCTCCATCTCTGGAGATGGAAGGAGACGGGTCACCAGGGCTTGCAAAGTGCGCCCCTGTTGGGTCAGGGTGTCCAGAATGAGTTGTTGTTGCCTCTGCAATGTCGCAATTGTTTTCACAAACGAGTCGAGTTGGGCAGAGAGAAGGTTGATTTGCTTGGAGTGGCGATCCAGACGGAGAGTGATTGTTTCCATAGAACCAACTTGGTGTACCTGTGCAGGAGCTGGAGGTGGCGGCGAGGATTACCGAGGGTCCGACTGGGCAGGTGGTGGTGGTAGCAACGGAGAGGGACGGTGAGGGTTCAGGTGAGTAAGAGGTGGTGGTGCTGGTGCGAGACAGCGGGGGTCCGGGTGGGCTGGAGGTGGTGGTGACGGGGAGGAAAGGTGAGGGCTCAGGTGAGCAAGAGGTGGTGGTGCTGGTGAAGGACAGCTGGGGTCCAGGTGGGAGGGAGGTGGTGGTGACTGTGTGGCAGGGCCGGCAACGACCTTGTTCCAAGAACGGTAGAGAAAGGGAGGGAGGGGAGAAAGGATGGGTGGTAGGGGTGATAGGGGGGATGGTAGAGGAGAGGAGATCAATGGGAAATCTTTGGTGGATGGAAGAGGCGGTGGTGGATAGGAGTGATGTTTGGTTGACAGGGGCTTCGTCAGAGACGAGGGCTGTGGTACAAGGTAAGTTTTCCCCGGGCGAGTGCCAAGACGCTGTGGGCAATTGGCATTCCAGGCGTGGTGACTGCCATGGCAGTTGACACACCGTGGTATAACTGGGATTTTGTTCTGAATTTTCGATTTGCATTCCACTGTTTCGTGAGGACCTGCACATATACAGTAGGCGACCATCCTCGTGCACTCACAGGTGCGGTGTTTCCATAATTGGCAACGACCACAGATTGTCGGGGTTCTGATAAATCGGTCGAGAGGACAGTTGTGAATAGGTCCTACATTCACTTTCGAAGGGAGGGGGCCCACCCACCAGCCGATGAGTTCGTTGGATGGACGTTTGGAGAACGGGTTGATGCGGCGTTCCATGTCCAGTAGTTGTGGGAGAAGAGGGCGAAGATCGTCGATAGGGATCTCCCAGGGTACGTGGCGAACCATTACCTTAGTACGACGAGTTTATGGGATGATGGTGATGAACTTCAGCATCACCTCCCCCTGGGGAGCAGAAAGTCCACCTGAGTGAGAAGGCGCACCGTCTCATCCATTTGTGTGGTGACTATCACGGCTGTGGGATCTCGGCGGAGGCGAAGTGTTGGGTCCTGAAGTGGAGAGCAGTGACGGAAGAACCAGGTCATCCTTGTGCTCAGAGGCAAGTCCCGAGGAAAGGCGAGATGACGAAGGCGCGATGGGGCAGGGAGACAAAGGGAATCCCCTATGTCCATCGTTGGTGGAGGGTCGGTCATTGAGCCACATGTAAGCTCACTTGGGGACCCCGATGACAAGAGGAGGCCACCCTCTACAACCCCAGACGGGGTGTGAGGGGGAGCCGTGGGCCCTGCTGGAGACCCTGACTTCTGAGGTTTCTGCTTCTTCTTTGACTTGTCTTCAAGAGGAAAGTCGTCAGCATCACTGTCACCTACTGCCGCCGTCTCCAACGAACGGGAGCGTTTAACGGCAGGCATAGGGCACGTTGGCAACACTGCAGTCAGGTGGAGTGGTAATGACGTCATGGCTACGTCACACTATCACATTACGCATGAGCAAACTTGAAAAACTTTGCCCAGAGGGATCGGGTGGTAGGACCATATGTTTTATCCCCCAAAAATGACAAAGTCCAAAAGTTAAAAAAAAATCGATGCCACTGTGCTGATAACTGGGTCTTGCTATAGTTGTGTGCACAGGCTGGGATTAGTAGACTCGCTGAATTTGTCAGAAAAAAGACTTTTAAGGAGCAGTCTCTTACAGCCTTTGTTGACACTACGCACTGTTACGACCGTGTCGTATTTTTCTATTATTTTTTATAACATGCTTCCATGTTGTTCCATATTATTCCTGTAATGATGTGTTATATTTACTATTATATATTCTTGTCACCTTACCCTGTGCTGTTAAGGTTTTAACTGTTATTATTTGTTCAAGCCCATCTTATTTCTTCACTTAGTATTGCAACAAGCATTCTTTGTTTCTCTAACGACCATCTGCATCGTTAAACGACCCATGTTTCACCTGCCTGTCTCACTGGCGGGAGCAGACCCTATATATAGTACCCCACCAGCAGACTGAGTTCAGTCCAGTCCTCTTGTCATTCAGTTCACGTTCTTTTGAGTTACACCCGTCACCTGTTACTTATACTTATTTTATTTTTGTGTTGTTCCTGTTTCCACCAATGTGGTATATCTATGTGAGTACCTATTCATGTTTCTTATGTGTTCATCAGTGCTTGCTTAGTTACATTTAAGTAATTCAGTGTTGTTTCTTGATAGTTAATTTCAGTGTTAGTTATTTTATATGTTTATGCAGTGTTAACGTTATCCAGTGTATTATTTTTATTCCATATATTTAAGCAGTTCTTTTGATGTTTCGATGTTTTAGTATAATTTGTGTCTTAAAAGTTTCGATAGTGAATCAGTTTGTTGTGACAGCCTTCGAGGCTCTTTATTGTGTTAGTATTTAATTTAATTAAATCCTTAAGGTTTACTTATTTATTTTTATTCCCTTTTGATTTACTTCACTTTTTTTTGTTTGGTTACGCCTAGAACCTGGATATTAAAGTAAATTAAGAGACGGCATAACAGCACGCATGAGCGTTCCTCAATTATGAACTCTTTAATTTTATTACGTCGACTAAACTCAAACTTATTGATTCTCTTATCAACGCCAAATTACTAGTCATCGTTAATTTCATCAACTACTGTACTGCCAGATCACTAATATATTTCTAGGAAGGGTCACTTGATGGGTGATCAATCTTTACATTTCTCCAATCAATTTAGTTATTCTTTATTTTAAGCTTCTGATACATCTTTTAGCGCTGCTCCTGGCACTTTGACAGAATAAAGCTTGAAGCACTGTATCTCTACCCTCCAATCATATGTTGTGTTCTACAGGTTTTTATATTATCTCCTTCACTCTTTATAAAAAAAATGGATCACCTGAAGAATTGTCACCCCAGAGTCCGGCAGGGTGACAATTCTTCAGGTGGGATATCCTGGGGCGACGATTCTTCAGGTGGCAATACCTGGGGTGACAATTCTTCAGGTGGGGTCAGGACCCTCCACGGTTGTTAATCTTCAGGTTAGTGGAGTCAGGACCCTCCAGTCAGGTAAGAGGACTATATAATAGTAAGTGAGCTCAAAAATTTTTAGTCATAATCATCAGTCGACCATGGCACGCAATGCCTTCCAAGCTGTCGTCCTACCACTGTTGTGTGATGATTCCTCTAAAGTTATTCGGTAGCTTTAACAAAACAGACTTTTAAAGCGTGAAGTGTGATACTTGTGATAACTGGATGAATTGGACAAAATGCACCAGATCGAAGGATGGTTTTCTGTGGAAATGCCAAGCAAAAGACTGCCTAAAGTATAAATCCACTAAGTCTATAAGAATAGGATCTTTTTTTGCCCGTTCAAGAATTCATGTGGCATGATCGTTTTTCTGATAATCCTCTGGAAATTTTATGTTAACAAATTGCTGTTCAGTACCCTTTGCAATATGCATCACAATAAATATGCATAACACAAAGGAATATATTTATGTTATCCTAATTATACAAATTATATTCACTGTGGGCTGGGGTGACGATTCTTCAGGTGGAGAAGGCTAAGGTGACAATTCTTCAGGTGGACATTCTTTAGGTAATCCCAAAAAATCTTCCAGTGTTAATCTTCATCACTCTCATATTTCATGTAACAGGAAACACTCACTTTCGAATGCCGTTGATAATTATTCACGGAGAATTAAGAGTAGAATTTCTAAATAACGAATAATTAGTAATTTGGCAAAATCGATGCCTCTACATCAGATCGATAGTCTTTCTTATATTTTGTTCGATATTTAATCTGCATCATGATGCCACGAGTCAGACTGACTTCCTTCACTTCAACAGTACAAATGTACAATTTTGCAGAAGCAGAACAGACACGCTTTCCAACTCAATCTTCCATTCAACAGCGCATAAGTGGAATTGTCTGCCTGAATCCATATTCCCCGACTTACTAAGAGTTACAGCCACTCAAAACCAAAGTCAACAGACACCTAACGAACCAGAGGATTCAATAATATTTTTTACTTAACCTCTTTGTATTTCCTTATCTCTCTTGTTCACATTTTTATAGAGTCGAGCGATTGGATGGGAGGTTCGCTGCCTGTACTGTACATCGCGTCTTTTATATGTAAAACGAAAATAAAACTGCGAGAATTCTAACGATAAAATGGAGGTGCAAACTGGCCAACCTAACCTAACCATATTCAAACATAAGGTTAGGTTAAGTTAGGTTGGCCTATTTGCAAGTTAATTTGCAAAATTACCAACTTGAATGTAAGTCATTTGGAAAAATAGTATCATATATAATTGTTAGTTAATAACAGGTCATCTGGATGCAATTATTTAATTATAAGATAATGGGTAAGATGAAACTATTTTCCCCTCCCAGTTAATTGCAGTAATTATCTTAATTTAGTTAATGAAGGAAGCACAAAGGAAAACGGTGGACTTTATAACGGATTTAGTGATGAATTTTATGTTAGTTTGTATATATATATATATATATATATATATATATATATATATATATATATATATATATATATATATATATATATATATATATATATATATATATATATATATATATGCAAGTAAATCACTGTAGGTGCGCGTGATCTAGGTATATGCTGATAACCACAAGGAAAGAAGAAAACACGAAGTTCCCAAGCGCTTTCGTGTAATTCACATCTTCAGGGGTGAGTACAGACTAAAGAGAAATACAAACCAAGGTGTATATATACAGAGGAGGGTGAGACCAGGTCCACAATGGTCAGGTATTAGGTAATGACCCTACTAATCTTTAAATAGCACACAACGGTTGGTGGTCAGGTCAGATGGTCAGGTGACCCGACCTTCTCACCTGGTTACAAATCTTCTTAATTACAAAATTGTCCAGCTTGTACATGCCGTTACTCAAATTCATGTTGAATGCTTCGGTATGTTTAATAAGACTAGATTCTATGATGTTCCTACTATCAATTGAATTACATGGTAATATTGAGGAGGCATTATCCCAGTCAATGCAATGCTTGTTATCCCTCAAATGAACAAACAGAGCATTGGATTCCTGGCCTGTCCTAACACTGTATATGTGTTGTTTAATTCTAGTTGCAAGATCTTTACTTGTCTGGCCTAAGTAAAACATATTACATTCCTTGCAAGGAACTTTATAAATGCAACCAATTGTGTTGTTGGGGGAGTTCTTAATTAACATTTGTTTAACAGTGCATGAGTTTTTAAATGCCACATTGACGTTCCAGGTTTTTAGTTGTGAAGGAATGTGTGAGAAATTTTTGTGAAATGGTAATATTAAGATATTCTTATGGTCATGGGTGGGCTTGGGATCAGTTCTATAAAAAGTTTTCTTAGTAATGTTTAAGCATTTGTCTATGAAAGATCTAGGGTATTTAAGGTTTGAGCCAATATTATATATATATTTGTATTCCTCATCGATGAATTCCGGACTGCAAATTCTCAAGGCACGTAAAAACATTGTTGAAAATACTGACTGTTTGACTTTATTATGGTGGGCAGAATAATAATGAATGTATGAACACACATTAGTTGGTTTTCTATAAATACTGAACTTAAAAGTGTTTCCTATTCTGTGTATCAGACAGTCTAGGGATGGCAATTTACAGTCTTGCTCTAATTCCACAGTGAATTTGATCGAGGGGGCTAAGTTGTTAAGTTGTGGCAGGAAAGCTTTTAGGTCCTCATTACATGGCCAGAGACATAATACATCATCAACATATCTAAACCAGACTGCTGAAGGTGGTAAAATATTACTTAATAGTTTCTTTTCAAAGATATATATATATATATATATATATATATATATATATATATATATATATATATATATATATATATATATATATATATATATATATATATATATATATATATATATATATATATATATATTGTATAGATATGTGAACACGCCCGACGCCAAGACTCTGTTACCATTCATTGTACCATTTATTCACATGTCTGTATTACTACATATCATTATACCATGTCTGATATCTATGCCTATGTTCACTCACTAGGCCCCGATATACTATGTCTGTACCGCGCTAGTCGAGTAACTAGAGGACCTCAGTTATTGTCCTAGTGATGTCTAGCAACTCTCCTTGCCCAGCTAGACAACATCCCTCAGATCAGCCTCGGCCTACCTACGGTCCGGGGTCCCTTGTGCCCGCTTCTGTAGCGGTCGGCTATCACGCCAAGTCTTGTACTCTTATTGAATATACCTACTGCTCGTGCTCTGGAGTTTCAAGAACCTTGTCTAGGATTGCATCCACTACATGGCGCAGTTGAGTAGCTCCAACACGACAGTTCACAAGTCGCAAAAGCCGGCCTAGTCCGTCTCCCGGCCCTCTCCGTTTCCCGCCCAGAAGATATACTCCACAGTGCCCCTGGATTTAAAGTGCTTTGTGACCTTGTGAAGTGCCCTAAGTGAAGTGCAGTGCCTTTCATGTCTGTTTGCTATGTCCCTGCGGCCCTACAGGTAGCAGAAACGCCCCCAGCCCAGTCTCCAAGACAGCACCTCCGGCATACACAGGCCCGCACAGGCCCGCAAGCCACTGACTGCCTCCCCCACACTGAGCCACCACCAGCCAGGCCCGGGCGCCCGGAGGGATACACCGCTGCTAGCCGTCTCCCCTCACTTCACAAATATTACAGTCAGTACTCTTTTACTTGCCCGCCAGTTCCTACACTTAGGCAAGTACATTGACGAAAACATAGCACTTCACCTTATTCTCCTTGTCTTTCCCATCGCAACCACACCAAGCACGAGATGTCTGACCACGACGATTTGCCGGGAAATTTAGATGAGGATTATGAGGTAGACGAAGCCTCACAGACCCCCCCACCCCTCCTCACGCCTCACACGCCGGGCGCGCCAAATTCAAAGGATGGGAGCCAGGATATACGTCAGTTAATCTACTTCCTACAAGTTTCCCAAGAGAAGGAAGCCCAAAGACGTCAAGAGGAATCAGCTTACCGTCTCCAACTTCAACAACAACACCAAGCTGATAACCACAAACTCCTGGGACTAGTGGAATTGCTGGCAATGAGGACGACTTCACCAGCTGCCACAACCAATTCGCCAGCTTCAGCCTCTTCATCTATCCTTCAGACAACGCCTCCTCACATGTCACCTATCCCCCGTGGGTATGCCTCAGTGCCTTCTCAACCACCTGTTCCAGTCTCAACTTTCGTCGACCTCTCCGTGCCTCCCCCACCTCTTGCCGTCTCGAGCACACCCCTGCACAGCAAGTCTTCAGTTACCAGCCCCCCACCCCTTCAATCTGATGCAACATATCAAGTATACCGTCAATGGCGACGTCGTTTCGAAGACTTTGCTGTCATGTCTGACCTCGACCGAATGCCCCCTCAGAAACAACTCATCCAATTAAGATCGTGCATCTCCCTCGATGTTCAACGCCTCCTAGAGCACACGCTAGCCATTCCCCCTGACTCCTCCATGTCAGTGAAAGAGGTCTTAGACGCCTTGTAGAGTCATTTCCGTGGCCTCCGCAATGAAGCTTTGCGTCGTAGGGAACTGCTATCCTGCAAACAAGCCTCTGGGGAATCATTCTCAGACTTCTATGCACGACTTAAGGACCTAGCAGCCGAGGTGGACCTATGTACAGGCGATCCTGTAACCTGTGCCGAGATCCAGCTCAAGATGATCTTGCTGATGGGTGTACGTGACGAGGACCTGCGTCAGAAACTCCTCACCCTCGACGCCGCCTCCCCCCTCACCGACTTCGTCACCCATTGCAGGTCGTATGAGGCCACAAGAGAGGCTGCCTCAGCTATACACTCATCGCCATCTCAAGTTCACGCCGTCTCCACCTACAAGAGGAATCAACGCCAGATGCAGACGGCGTCCTCTCCACAGCCCCCGTCACGGTCACCAGTTTTTTCTCCCGAATCCTGCAGAAGCTGTCAGCGCCAGCACGGTCCAGGAAAGTGCCCTGCGGCTGATAGTACATGTCGAAACTGCGGATTTCAAGGCCACTGGCCCCGCACACCTCGATGCCCCGCCAACAAGGCCTCATGCAACGCTTGCAACAAGCAAGGACACTTCGCCAAGTGTTGCGGGTCCACCGAGAAGCCCCCATCCCCAGGTTAAAATGTCTCTTCACCGTCTCCCAAGAACAACAAAGGATGCCTACGCGTGGATGATGCCTCGAGTGACAGGTCCCCCAAGCCCGTCAATGTTCGTCTGTCCTACGACACCAACTCTTCCAACCTCCTGATGATACCTGACACGGGCGCGGACATCACGGTGATTGGACCAACACACCTGGACGCCCTCAACATCCCCAGGAGTAGCCTGTCACCCACAGCCAGGAACAACGTACTCACAGCGGACGGGTCCCCAATGTCTCCAGCTCTGGGGTGCTTCAAGGCAACATTACAGCTCGGTCCCAAGTCTTGCCTTGCCACAGTCCACGTCCACGAGGGCATCCAAACCCCTCTCTTGTCATGTGGCCATTGTCAGGACTTGGCCATCGTCTCATCCGAGTTCCCAAAGCCCATCCTCGCCGTGACACACCTCAACAGGTGTGCAGAGATACCTGTTTCAGCCATGACCACACCTGCTGCCGCCCGGGAGTTCTTTGTTCGCCAGTTCAGCGACGTCCTCGTCTCCAAGTCCGACCTCCAGAAGACGCCGCTCAAGAAGATGACAGGCCCCCCGATGAGAATCCACCTCAAGCCTGGCGCGACGCCTTTCGCCATCCACACACCCAGGCCTATCCCCTTTGCCATACGGGACAAGGTGAAGGCGGAGCTCGATTCTCTGGTGCAGCAGGGGATCATCAGACACGCCGGTGAGGAGCCCTCCGAGTGGTGCCACCCTATGGTCTTGGCACCCAAGCCTGTAGGTGTTCGCATCACAGTGGACCTCACCCATCTCAACTCGCAGGTCTCCCGTCCCGCCCATCCATCGCCTACGCCCATTCAAGCAGTCCGCAGCGTCACCCCGTCTGCAAAGTTCTTTACCACGGCGGATGCACTACATGGGTACTGGCAAGTCGACCTGGCGGAAGAAGATCGCCACCTCACTACATTCATCACGCCCCACGGCCGCTTCCAACACTGCCGCGGACCCATGGGCTTCGCAGCAACGGGGGATGCGTACTGCCTCCGTGGGGATATGGCTCTGCAGGGTGTCACCAACTGCGTGAAGGTCGTAGATGACATCCTGCTCTTCGACGATGATCTCCCGGCCCACTTGAACCGAGTTCATCTGATGCTCACAAGATGCCGTGCCCATGGCATCACCCTGAACAAAGATAAATTTGTGGTCGCCGCCTCCCAAGTTAACTACTGCGGCTACAACATCTCGCCAGAGGGGATCTCAGCTGATGAGGAGAAGGTCAAGGCCATCAGGGACTTCCCTACTCCAGCGAACCTGACCGACCTTCGCTCATTTATGGGCCTGGTAAATCAGCTGGCCGACTTCTCCCCTAAAATCGCCACATCAGCCCAACCTCTACGCCCCCTCATGAGCCCCAAGCGCTCTTTCCTCTGGACTCATGACCACGACCTAGCGTTCAGGAATGTTAAGAAGGCGTTGCTGTCACCACCAGCCTTGGCACCCTTCGACCCGTCCTTACCAGTGGTCCTCCAGACCGACGCCTCCCGTCTATACGGCCTCGGATATGCCCTCCTTCAAGACCACGGCCAGGGTAGACTGCGCTTAGTTCAGTGTGGCTCCAGGTTTTTGACGGACACGGAGACCAGATACGCCACCATCGAACTAGAGATGCTGGCAGTCGCCTGGGCTATGGCCAAGTGCCGCCTTTACCTGTTCGGCCTTGGGCATTTCACCCTCATGACGGACCATCGCCCGCTCATACCCATCCTCAATCACTACACGTTGGACGCCATCGAAAATCCTCGCCTCCAACGCCTCAAAGAGAAGACCGCCCCTTACGTCTTTACAGCTGTGTGGCGCGCCGGGAAGCTTCTGTGCATACCAGACGCCCTCTCCCGAGCCCCTGTTAGTCGCCCCACACCTGAAGATGAAGTCGACTGTACCACGGCCGCTGCTCGCGTTCGGTCCTTAGTGACACACACAGCCACTTCTCTTGCTGACAAGACGACGACGACGCCCCCCATCGAAGACGATAGGACTCTCCAGGAGCTTCGCATCGCCGCCGCTCAAGACCCGGCATACGTCCAACTCCTCGACTACGTCTCCGCTGGATTCCCCACCAACCGCTACGACATTCACGCCTCCGCCCTCCCCTTCTGGAAGCTAAGGGATAGCCTCTATGCGGACGGAGAGCTGGTGTTGTACGGCCCCAGGATCGTCGTTCCCGCTGCCCTCCGCCGGCGCACCTTATCCCGCCTCCATGACAGCCACCGCGGCGTTGAAGCCACCAGGCGCAGAGCCCGTCAGACCGTCTTCTGGCCTGGTATTGACGCCGATATTAAGAGCACGGTTGAGGCCTGTGAGCCTTGCCAGCAACTCCAGCCCAGCCAGCAACAAGAGCCGTACCTGTGCAATGACCTCCCAAAGCGGCCCTTTGAGTCCGTGTCCGCCGACTTCTTTAATGTGGCCGGAAAGTCTTTCCTGGTGGTCGCCGACAGGCTCTCTGGATGGCCCGTGGTAGTTCCCTGCGGTCGGGACACCACCTCTTCCAGGGTCATCCGGATGTTCTGTCGCTTCTTCCGGGAAGTCGGAGTGCCTCTCTTCCTCCGAACCGACGGTGGGCCCCCGTTCAATAGCCACGAGTTCAACAGCTTCGCCGAACGCTGGGGCGTCCACCACATCGTCACCTCCCCTCATTACCCGCAGGCGAATGGCCACGCCGAGGCAGCGGTAAAGTCCGTAAAATACCTCATCCTCAAGACAGCACCAACGGGGAACCTGGACTGCGAGGAGTTCGACAGGGGCCTGCTAGAACTCCGTAACACCCCTACCCCTGCCGGACGCTCTCCTGCCCAGGTGTTGTATGGCCGCCCCCTTCGTACTCGTGTGCCTGCCCACCCCCAGTCCTTCTTAGATGAATGGCAGATCAAGGCGGACGAGTGCGACCGCAGTGAGGCTGCCCGGATGGCCCAAGTGACAAGCCACTATGACGCCCACGCCCGCCCCCTTCCCAGGTTGACCGTCGGCCAGCAAGTACGAATCCAGGACCCGACGTCACACCGCTGGGACAAGGTCGGGGTCGTCATGGGCCGTGGCGAGTCTCGTTCGTACCAAGTCCGCCTCCCCAGTGGTCGTGTGTGGTGGCGAAACAGACGCCATCTCCGCCCAGTGCCATCCTCTAGTGACGAACCTTCCTCCCCGTCCCCTGTGTCCCCTTGCCCAGACCAGGAACGAAGGTCGTCAGTTGATCCTCCCATTGTCCCTCGCCGCTCCCCCCGACTCATGGAAAAAGAGTCCGTAGCCGCTCGAGATTGCACTACGAGCGTAAAGGGGGAGGGAGGTGTATAGATATGTAAATACCAAGATATGTGAACACGCCTGACGCCAAGACTCCGTTACCATTCATTGTACCATTTATTCACATGTCTGTATTGCTACATATTATTATACCATGTCTGATATCTATGCTTATGTCTAATGCCTATGTTCACTTACTATGTCCCGATATACTATGTCTGTACCGCGCTAGTCGAGTAATTAGAGGACCTCATTTATTGTCCTAGTGATGTCTAGCAACTCTCCTTGCCCAGCTAGACAACTTCTCTCAGATCAGCCTCGGCCTACATACGGCCCGGGGTCCCTTGTGCCCACTTCTGTATCGGTCGGCTATCACGCCAAGTCTTGTACAACTTATTGAATATATCTACTGCTCGTGCTCTGGAGTTTGAAGAACCTTGTCTGATAACCACAAGGAAAGAAGAAAACACGTGTTTTCTTCTCTCCTTGTGGTTATCAGCATATATATATATATATATATATATATATATATATATATATATATATATATATATATATATATATATATATATATATATCGTGATAAAATCACACGGGAAAAGGGAAACGACGGAGCACCTTAGCTTTCGTCTTTATTCAAGACATCTTCAGAGGCAACTGGATTACATGGATAGAGAGAGGCTTAAATATACAGGGTGACCTTAAAAACATGAGGTTAGGTCATAATGATGTCATCCACTAATCCCCACACCAACACACACGTAAGGAGCTTAAGAGAAGGGGGGTGACGTGACTAGTCAGGCAATGCCTCATTAGAGGATACTAAGTTTAAAGTATTAAGAAATGTTGCTTGCACACATGAACCAGGCCTTAAGGGCTTTCAACAAAATATCAATCACTGAGAAAATGGTATAAAAATCAGAGCTTATTAACTCCACCCTGAATAGGCCTTCAGGGCGCTCAACAAAATTATATTACCCCAACAGATACACACCTCCTAACCTAACTTAAACACTACTCTGGGGAACAAAGGTTATACCTGAGATTGAGATTATAAAGAAATATTAAATGCACACAGCATACATTAGTAACTGAAAAAATAGTGTTAACTACACACAAAAATATTGTCACTATTATTAAGAGATGACTGAGTCCACCAATACCCGTGAACCATGCTTCCTAACCTAACGCACACACAGATTCCACCTGCACTCCGTAGTCGTTTAAGGCACAACCAACAGGCACCCGTAGTTTAAGGCCCAAATCAGCCTTTCTCCGCCTTGGAAAGTGTACCTCTAAACTCCACTGACTCTTGGCCCCAGTGTGCGGCCCTGTATCACTCAGCTGGCTTCACTTTAACCCCAGTACATCCATGGAGCGGAAGGGAGTGAGCTAATCAGACCTTGTACAGTTGAGAGAAGCTTTAGCTTCCCGTTAGCAAAAGGGTTTCACTAAGCTGCTTGAGATATGTGGTTTTTTTTTTTTTTTTGGGGGGCACTCCCCTACATCATTGTGTAAGGTGAAGCGCAGAAGCGTTTACAGCGCCCAACAGGGAAGCATGCTAAGTTCATGCTTGCCTTTATGTCTCATGAGTTAAGGGCTTAGAAGCCTGAAGAGTCAAGGGCGTTGAAGCCTGAAGAGTCAGTGGTTTATGTCCTCAAGCTATTGGAAGCTCCAACAACTTATCCCTGAATACGAATTCGCAACTTTCGACTTACACCAGCTACCTACTCTACTGCTAGGTGAACAGGGATTAATGGGGGCTAGGAAGTAAGTCCAAACAACTTCCACCGGCCCGGGAATCGAACCCGGGACATCTCGCTTGCGAGGCAAGAACGGTACCGCTTCTACCACCGATCCCCCATATGTGTGAGCCGAGGTAAAGGAGAGCTGATGACCCCAACGATCGTCCCGTCGTTAGCTGGGCACCCAGACGGCTAGATTCACTCAAGAGATCCTTTGATACCCGGCTAAACAGTGACAAGCCTACACTTATCGGTCCAACGGCGACAATCGCCAATCATCAATCATCAACGGCAGTCTCAAACGGCAGTCAATCTCTCGCAGTCAATTTCTCGCAGTCAAGTGGGTTCTGACGGAAACCCTGAAATGAACTCACTGATAGCTCTTGTTAACTTTATCACTGCCCTATCTAAACCCTGTCTGAGATCGAATGAGACTTACTTGTTATACTGCAATAGCGCGACACAGGTGACTAGACCACGTGACTATTTCTGTGGACGGACGCGCAGGGATGTCCTGTAGGTCCAATCGCTTTCACGTGACTGAGGACCAGCCAGCATGGCAGTGGCGGCTCGTGAAAAATAAAATGGAGGGACTGCAAGCCTCACATCGAGTCCCCACCAAACAATAAGCATGGAAAGCAGAATAAAGTATTTGCCTCGTCACAACCACAGAGCCATTCACATTTCTGATAAACACTGATGTTAAACTGGCGTGTATATTCTTTGTTCCTGCTTGTACTGTTCTGAAATTCCATGCTTATTGTTTGGTGGGGACTCAGTAATGACTTCATCCCTCCGACATTTTCACCGGCTTACGCTATAACATCGCGTCTCTCCAAGGCGCTAGCTTAGGCCTATGTGACATTTTCCGCCTAACTAATAACTCCTTGGGACACCCGTAACATTATTCAGACTGATAAACGATCTATAATAATTCCAAATTCAATAATAGTCCCTTAACTTCATGAATCGCATCATTATTAATTCGGCAAATTACATTTAATATCACTTAGGCCTACTTCCACAACCTCCCACTATGTGCGGGGAGCGCTCTCTTCCCTCAGACGACCTTGAAAACTCAGTATCGCCAATGGCGCGGCGTTTGAAATTACTCTGAAATTTCTGAATATTACATATATATATATATATATATATATATATATATATGCTATATATATATATATATATATATATATATATATATATATATATATATATATATATATATATATATATAATAATGTATATATATATATATATATATATATATATATATATATATATATATATATATATATATATATATATATATATATATATATATATATATATATATATATATATTGATAACATCACAGGAAAAAGGGAAACAATGGAGCACCTTAGCTTTTGTCTTTATGCAAGACATCTTCAGAGGTAACTGAATTACACGGACAGAGAGAGGCTTAAGTACACGGGGTGACCTTTCTAAACATGAGGTTAGGTCATAAACATGACATCCACTAATCCACACACCAACAAAACCACACACCCAAAGGAGCTTGAATGAAAGGGCGACGTAACTTGTCATGTTAAGTCGGGTCAAAAATATGGGACCCACTAATCATCTATCCTACATCTAACTCGAATGCTTTCAAAGCATTTTTAACCTTGGGCCACTGACAAATATATTTGTGTTACATATTATCAGTTTTGTACTGACCATCACTAAGGTTTATAGAATTCAATTCTCTAATCAAACTTGCTTCACTCAGAAGTCTTTCTGTGACACATGATGATTTATACACTTCTAAGCTGTTTTCCCAATCCATGGGACGATTATTGTTCCTAACATGAACGAACAGTGCACTGCTTTCAGGTACTGTTCTAATATTGTACTTGTGCTGTTTAATTCTGAGTTGCAATGCTTTCCCAGTCTGTCCTCCATAATTTCCGTTACGGCCCACACGAATTTAACATCATCTACGCTGACCCTCTGCGTTCCATCGGTGAGCCATGATTTTATCCAATTTAAAACTTTCCCCTCGATACCATGAGCCTTAATTTTTCTCAGAAGCCTCTGATGCTGTACTCTGTCAAATGCTTTGCTAAAGTCTAAGTAAATAACACCGTAATTTTCGTCATTATCTACTACCTCGAAGACTTTCCTAAAAAACGTTAGCAGATTTGTTAGACAATATTTTCCCTTTGTAAACCCATGTTGAGAGTAGTAGATTAATTTGCTTTTCTCTAGATGCGATCGGATGCTATCTGTTATAATTTATTCAAGGAATTTCCCCACTACTGACGTCAAACTGATCGGCCGGTAATTTGACGCTGATGCTCTGTCTCCCTTTTTGAATATGGGTACTACATTTGCCTGTTTCCACAAGTCTGGCACAACTCAGGTGTCTAATGATTTTGTAAATAAATTTACATGGGGTCTGCTAATCTGTTCCCTACTCTCTTTCAAGACTCGAGGGAAAATTTCATCCGGCCCTGGGGATTTTGTCTTCTTTAGTTTATTTATCCTCTTAAGAACATCCTCTTTTCTGATAGTGATATTCTTTAATTTCTCTTCTTCCTTTCCCCTAAATATCAGTTCCACCTCTGGAATTTCCTCGAGAATTTCTTCTGTGAAAACTGATAAGAAGTTGTTGTTCAATGCTTTGCTTATTTCCTCACTGCCATTTATCACTTCTCCCCTCCATGACTGTAAAGGCCCAACTTTGTCCTTGACTTTTGTTCTATATACCTGGAAAAATCCCTTGGGATTCGCCTTGGATTCTCTTGCTTGTTTGACTTCATAGTCTCTCTTTGCTTTCCTTACATTTTTCTTAACATTCCTAGATAGTTCATTATACCTATTTCTGAGCTGCTCCTCCCCTCCCTTTAGTTTCTTATAAATTCCTTTCTTTATTCCTATGTCATGTTTAAGTTTTCTGGTCATCCACCTTGGCTCATTCTTATTTGACCTAATTTTTCTGTATGGTATATTTTGTTCTTGTGCTTTATGTAGTATACTAGTGAATATATCATAGTCATGATCAATTGTTGTGTCATCTATGACCTCACCCCTTCCTACTGGGGACTGAAGTGATGTTCCCAGGTGACCTCATCTAGGTACCTTCTTAACCCTGATAATCCATAACCCGAAGTTTGGGACTCTGACCATGTGTCATTGTTTTTTGTTTCCCAATTTAGGGTGAACCTGATTTCTCTGTGATCACTGTTACCTAGTTCTTCCCCTACTGTGATATCTCTGATAATATTTTCTTTATTTGTTAATACTAGGTCTAATATATTGTCACCTCTAGTAGGTTTACTGCATTCCATGTAGCAATTGTAATGAAAATTATGTAGGACAGGCTGGGCAGGCATTGCAACTCTGAATTAAACAGCACAAGTAAAATATTAGAACAGCATCTGAAAGCAGTGCACTGTTCGTTCATGTTAGGAACAATAATCATCCCATAGATTGGGAAAACAGCTTAGAAGTTTATAAATCATCATGTGTCACAGAAAGACTTCTGGTTGAAGCAAGTTTGATTAGAGAATTGAATTCTATAAACCTTAGTGATGGTCAGTACAAAACTAATAATATGTTACACAAATTTATTTGTCAGTGGCCCAAGGTTAAAAATGCTTTGAAAGCATTCGAGTTAGATGTAGGATAGATGATTAGTGGGTCCCATATTTTTTACCTGACTTAACATGACTAGTTACGTCGACCTTTCTTTTAAGCTCCTTTGTGTGTGTGGTGATGTTGGTGTGCGGATTAGTGGATGTCATGTTTATGACCTGACCTCATGCTTAGGAAGGTCACCCTGTGTACTTAAGCCTCTCTCGGTCCTTGTAATTCAGTTGCCTCTGAAGATGTCTTGAAAAAAGACGAAAGCTAAGGTGCTCCATTGTTTCCCTTTTTCCTGTGTGATTTTATCAAGATATATATTATCCACGTTTCATTGTGTGAGTCCCTGCATTGATATATCTACTGCCAGCTTCTCCAGCCCATACTAGCTCCAATATGTCTAACTAAGGCTGCTAGTATCAAAGATTCAAATTTCACAGAAACAACAGCTGACTGATGCTTGATAATGGAAGTCCAAGCGGACTCAGATCAGACAACAATGACCCTAAATGGATAAATAATTATTTAAAGAACATCATCGGCCAAAGGAAGGCTATAGGTAGAAGGATAAATCGTGGCGAAATTCACCTCCTGGACTATTATAGGGTATTGGCGAGTAGGGTTAAAACCGAGATAAGGAAAGCAAAGAGGAATAATGAGGTAAGGATAGCAGGGGAGGCGAAGACAAACCCCAAAGGATTCTACCAAATGTATCAAACTAAAACACGAGAAAAGATTGGACCAATACGGTCAGACGCCGGCGAGCTCACTGATAACGACAGAGAAATGAGCAATAATTTGAATGAATATTTTTCAACAGTTTTCACCACCGAAAATTGAAACATGATACCCGAGGCACCGACTCTATTCAGAGATAGTGAAGAAAACAAATTAAGCGAGATGAAGTAGCTGGTAACGATGTTAGTAAGCAAATAGGTAAACTAAAGCCTAATAAGTCATCTGGTCGATGAGATATTTGCCCAGAGTATTAAAGAATGCAAGGAAGAGCTTAGTATGCCCACACCTTAGCAAAGTTGTTTAACATGTCATAAAACAGGTGTAGTGCCAGAATCCTGGAGGATAAGCGAGAATGTAATACCGATTTTTCAAGAAGGGGGATGAATCACTATCCTCTAACTACTGCCCAATCAGTCAAATATCAATAGTAGGCAAATTACTGGAAACAATCATTTCAAACTCTATTCGAAATCACCTGGAGAAGCACGAATTGAGCAATGATTCCCAGGATGGCTTCACAAGCGGACGGTCATGTCTAACTAATCTATTAACATTCTTTTCGTCAGTTTTTTAATCTGTGGACGAGGGGCACAATTATGATGTGGTATATCTCGACTTTATCAAAGCCTTCGACAGAGTCCCCCACGAAAGACTAATTAGAAGGTAATCAAAGGTAATATCCTTAAATGGATTAGGGCGTGGTTACAGGACAGGAAACAGCTAGTGAGCATTAACGGCACTAAGTCCCATTGGAGCAACGTCACTAGTGGAGTTCCCCAAGGCTCAGTACTTCGACCATTATTATTTATTATATATATAAACGACATAGATATCTGCATAGACAGCAACATAAGTAAATTTGCTGATAACACTAAAATAGGACGTGTTATTAAATGTGACGAGGACTCACACAAAACTACAGGAAGATCTAAACAAATTTTTCGAATGGTCTGAAAAATGGTAGATGAAATTCAACGTGGACAAATGTAAAGTACTCAGTATAGGAGATGTAAACAGGGAAACCAGATACCAGATGAACAATGATGCCATAGAGAAATCCAGAGCTGAGAGAGATTTGGGGGTAATGATATAGAGAAGTAGGAACCGTAAGCCAAGTAAACAACGTGTTTTGCTTTCGTAACAAGGCTAATAAAGTGGCAGGTTCATACAAAGGAGTGTTAGTTACAGACTAAGCGAGGTCGTCCTAAAACTGTATCTTGCTCTTGTGAGACCACACCTGGATTACGCAGTTCAGTTCTGGTCACCGTATTACAGAATGGATATAGAATCCTTGGGAAAGAATTCAGGGGAGAATGACAAGACTAATCGGGCATTAGGAACCCGAGTTTTGAGACAGGTTAAAGCATCTTAATTTGCACTCCCTCGAGAGGCGTGGGCGGCGACCTGATAGAAGGTGTACAAGTGGAAGGCAGGGCTAAACAAAGGGGACATTACAAAGGTACTCAAACTATCCAACCAGGAGCGAACTCGTAACAATGGTTTTAAATTAGACAAATTTAGATTTAGGCGGGAAATAGGTAAACACTGGTTTGGAAACAGAGTAGTGGATGAATGGAACAAATTACCAAATATCATCATTAACTCGAATACGCTGAATTGCTTCAAACATAGGTTGGATGCTCATACTTATGAGCAATAGGGTTGGAATTATGTAGGACTGCCCAGTATGGGCTAATAGGCCACTGCAGTTTCCTCCATTCTTATGTTCTTATGTTCTTAAATGAATAAGGAGACCATCAGGAAGCTAGACGAAGCTGACCGGCGTCTCACTGACCAGCTAAGTGAGATTAAAAGAAGCTTGGAATTCTCGCAAGGGGAAATAAGTGACTTACAAGCAATGTTAAACGTTGAAGCTAAAGAGAACCGAACACTCAAGACCCAAGTTCAACAGCTGAGTGAGGAGAATTACAAGCTTAAAACGGAACTAACGACAACAGCAGACCGGGTGGATTATGTGGATGACATAGGGCGGCGAAACAACTTAAGGATTGCCGGAGTCCCTGAAGATATCCCGCGAGGGCAGGAGTCATCCTCCCGTTCAAAGAACGGAGTGCATGAGGGGGATGAAAAAAGGAAAGAAGAGGACTTAGAGAGTAGAAACAGCCTACCTACCACGCCACGTTCGGTTAGCCAATCAGAGCACCGCAGTAAACGTGCATGTATCACGCCACCGTGGGGCACCACTGATTGGCCAATCCAGGACGGAGACGCACGGGTAGTAGTCAAAATTTGGGGAGCCCAAATATTTGTTTTCCAGAAGTTGGAATTTTCCGTACAATCTGTGATGGTAATTACACCGTCACTATGTTGAGTAAGTACAATCACTAGGATTGAGTGTCCTATCACAACAAAGTTGCAGACTGCTCAAACATGCAGCAAAAGAGGCAGGTCTTACATGGCTCGGGTCAGAAGAAGAACAGAAAAATGCTAGTGACAGGGGGGAAGGAGGTTCAGAGGAAGGATAAAGGGAGGATAGAAGTGAATTTTAGAAGGAGAGAACAGGTGCAGTGGCTAAACACCGCTTGCGTGAGGGGGTAGGCAAAATGCCCTGAGGGTGCAACAATCACAATCAGGACGAGGCAGGGGGAGGGCGGGAGCAGGTCCGGGCAAGCAAAGGGCCAACGCGGGTGCTCTGGTTGTCGTCTTAGCTTAGGCAGTGTTGGCAAAGCGGAGGAAGAACCGCCCCGCCACGGCGGCGGCGCAAGCCGAGAAGCGCAGGTGGACGGACGCACAGGCCACACACGAACAAAGTAAACAGAGAAGGTGAAAATATGGAAATTTAGCTAGTCGTAGGGTTGTTTGGAGAAAGATGAAGGTAAAGTCTTTGAGCTATGTCAAAGAGGAACAGAGCGAGTTGGAGGAAGGGTTTTGAATCTTTGAGCTTGAAATGTCAAAGTATTCATAGTAAGGAAGGATGAGCGTATCGTAGGAGAGTTTTTAGTAATAGCAGCAGACAGATTTGCGCTTTTTTGTCAAATTATGAACGGAGACGAGAATGAGATATAGGTTGAGTGGTTTCAGTCTTGAGTTAGGTCGATTTTATTGAGAATTGGATGTCACAGACGTTGGGTATGTTTGATTAGGTTCTGAGAGTTGTGGGTCTTTTAGCTATGTCAGAGAGAAATGGAGAGAGTTGGAGGAAGAGTTTTGAATCTTTGAGCTTGAAATGTCAAAGTATTCGTAGTAAGGAAGGATGAGTGTATCGTAGGAGAGTTATCTAGTAATAGCAGGAGACAGATTTGAGCTATGTCAAATTGTGAACAGAGATGAGAGTGAGATATAGGTTGTATGGTTTCAGTCTTGAGTTAGGTCGATTTAGTTGACAGTGGCTGGTATAGAGGTTGGGTATGTTTGATTTGGTTTGGAGAGTTGTGGTGTTATGAGAGGCTTTGTCTGGCGGGGGGTGGGGGGTGTTGTGTTTGGAGATTGGTTGTGGGAGGGAGTTTGTGTTTGGGGATTGGCAGGGGGTGGAGGTTGTATGTTGAGTTGAGGTGAATTAGAATTGCTTAGGGGGGGTTGTTGTGTGAGTGTGTATGTGTTTGCGTGGAAATGTAGTAAGGGGAGAGGGGGAGGGTTAGGATAATTGTTATAAGGTCAGGTATGGTTCGGTTGTCGGGAGGAGGGGGGAGGAGAGGAGAGGAGAGGGGCGGCGAGGAGAGGAGAGGGGGGCTTTGGAGGTTGTTGGGTTAATTTATCGTATGGAAGGATTCCTTAGGTGTGATATGATTTGTGTTGCTAATGAATAGTTGTATTGAGTCATAGGTTTTGTTTTTTTGTTTTTTGTTTTTTTAGGAGGGATTGTGAGTAAGGTTGGGTGGGTTAAGTTTTTCTTTTGGGAGGATTGTAGGTTTTGTTAGTGGTTGGATGAGTGAGTTAGCTTTTGGAGGGATTGTGAGTAAGATTGGGTGGGTTACGTTTTTCTTTTGGGAAGTTAGAGTGTTGATTAGTGATTGGATGGAGAGTAGCATTTTTTTTTTTTTATAGGCGGGATTGTGAGTAAGGTTGGGTGGGTTAAGTTTTTCTTTTGGGAGGATTGTAGGTTTTGTTAGTAGTTGGCAGAGTTGGGTTAATCATTGCATTCTTTCTTCCCTTTGGCTAGTAAAGGACTTCTGCAATTGCTGTAGGCTCTTGCAGGTATTGTGAGTTCTGGCCCCATTCTTGAGGGAGAGGGTTTGTGTACAGGTACATTGCACCCCTCCCCGACCTTATTGGCTAAAGGAGGCGTTCAATGTCGTCTGCAATTTGGTACCGTTTTTATTAGCCACACCTCTCCGACCTTATTGGCTAAGGGAGGTGCCCATAAAACAGTGTAGGTAACATTCTTGAGGGAGAGGGCTAGCGTACAGGCACTGTGGAACTCTCCCCGACCTTATTGGCTAAGGGAAACGTACATGTCATCCGAGTTAGTATGGGATGGGTAAGTTAGGTATTTGTTTTGGGAGGAGTGATAGGGTGTGGTTAGTTAATGGTAGAATGGTTATTTTTTTATTTTGTGAGGGATTGCTAGTAACGGCTGGGTATGTTAGGTTTTTATTTTGGGAGGAGTGATAGGGTGTGGTTAGTTAACGGTAGAATGGTTTTTTGTGGGGTTGCTAGTAGCGGCTGGGTATGTTAGGTTTTATTTTGGGGGATTATTTAGGGTCTTTTCTTTTCTTTTTGTTTGGGGAGTGTTAGTGCAGGTTGAGTGGGTTATTATTTTTTGTCGGAGTGGTCTTGGAGTTTGAGTAGGTGGCGTGGGGTTTTGGAGTGAAGGGGGGAGGAGGAATCGTTAGGTGAGGTTAGGAGAGGTTAGGGTTTAATTTGGAATTTTTTTTTTTTTTTTTTTTTTTGGGTGTGGTTATAGGGAAGTTATTAATACAAGGGAGGTGGGAGGGGAGTGTTTGGTCTGTTTAGTATGGAGGGATTTCTGTCTCTGAATCTGCGTGGGAGTATGATGTTGTCGAAATAATCCTCCCATTGAGGGTAATTAGTGAGGAGTGATTCTATTTGTTTGTCACCTAGTTGTCTCCAGTAGATGTTAAGTGGGGGGACGGAGCTGAGTTCATGTAGATGACTATTTCGGGTGAAGGATGACCATTGTGTGTTATGGATGAATCTTAGTGCTTTGTTTTGAATGACTTGAAGTTTCTTGGCGCTTGATGGTGGTGCTAGCTGGAGTGTGGCTCCGGGTCACCACGAGGTCAGGTCTTATATAGCGGAGGTAGGCGTGGCTTAATAGTTGACCTCCGTCATGTAAGGCGGCGCTGGTTGACCTAGACCATGAGGCATACACTGGGGAATTCGCGGGGTCGGCTACTCAGCGACAAGCGTTTGTAGGGGAGGAATCCACTACAACTTCTCACGTAAATGTGAATAACAAAGTGTGAGGCCAGACATACTGCCTCACACGCCTGTATTCACGCATTTGTGAATAAGTTACCCTTTATGTATAGAACTAAACAAATAATGTAATTGAAATACTGTGTAACATTCAGTGCCATAATATCCTGACAACGGAGGTTAATTATTATGACCCGTTGTAAACTCTACTCTGTAATCCTTTTGCGCTACCGCTCACAGGATGAGTGAGGGGTGCACAATAAAGTAGCCGCTGTAAGCGGCAAAATAAAAAAAAATCAACCCGCTGTACCAACCCCCACCCCCCCCAAGCCCCTCGAGAACCCCCTCCCTGAGGGGGAACCAGCCACTGTCGCTATCACATGAGGAGTTTCCCCCCTGCCGGCCAACTCGAGTACTACACGTCTACCATCTGTGGTGGAAACCAGCAACCCTCAAAACCGGGTGACAGGCGCACCTCCCACTCTATCTGTGAATCACCCTCAACAGTACCGGTCATCCTAATTCTGTTGGTTGTAGCACTTGTGAGTACGTTACCCCCCCCCACCCCCCCACTATTATAATTTTCATAGATCTTCCTTTTTCACACCTCAGTGACCCTGAGTTTTTACTGTTCCTTAATCAGTATTAATGTTCCCACAATGATGATGCTAGTGTCATTCTCTTAGATGTGCTGGATCGTATGTGTTACACCCAATTTACCCATGGTGTCGACACAATGCTCCCTCATATCGATCCTGATGCCTTTCTACAAAACTCACTGGGTTACACCAACCCAAACTGTAACTATTACTTTCCTGACTCTCCCGAGTTTAGTTCTAGTCTCCTACTACCTCATTCCTTCTCCTTGATTAGCCATAACATCAGCAGTATTCCCATTCATCTGGATACCATTTTAGATCAGTGTTTATCTTCTATTGCCCACAAATTTGATGTATTTGGGTTCTGTGAGACCAAACTCACTAACGATATTGAACATTTGTAGAACATTCCTTGTTATAATAGAAACTGCGTCAACACGTCACGACACAGTGCTGGTGTCACCCTATATGTTCAGGAGGAGTACATGGAGAGTGTTTTCACTGAATTACGTAACGACACACGAAATATCCTAGTAGGAGTAATCTACAGAAGACCCCACTCTAATGTAAGCAATTTTCTTGATAAATTTTCGGAGCTTATCTCTATCATAAGTTCAGAGAGGAAACATTGCTACATTACAGGAGATTTCAACCTTGATTTATTTAAATCAGAAACTGACACTTCAGTATTAGACCTTCTTCGTACCTGTCACTCTAAGCTCTTCTTCAACACTATAACCAAACCCACTAGAGTAACTGCCACCTCTGCCACTGTGATAGATCATATCTGGACTAACAACACTCCTAACAATCTTGCAAGTTGAATTATTTATAATAATATATCACTTCCCAGTTTTTGCCATGTATAAAACATCCACAAGACCTGAAAGGTCTAGTAGAGCCTCAATACAATATAGAGACTACTGCACCGACAACATGCTCCTTTTTGAAAACAACTTAATGAATGCTAACTGGGATCTTGTCTATGCCTCCGACAACCCAAACGTGAACAGCTGCAACTTCTCTTGCATCTTCAGTGCTTGCTTTGATAAATGCTTCCCGCTCAAGACTAAGTCAGTGAAAACTGTATCCATTTCTAAACCCTATATCACAAGCAAAATTAACATAATGATAAAAGACAAACATAAACTCCAAAGGAAATTTTCAAAAAGACCCATAACTTTCGGTGATGCTTACCGAAGTATCAGAAATAGAGTAACTCAAGCAGTTAGAAATGCCAAACGTAACTACTATACAAATAAGCTCCAGTCAGCATCAGGCGACAGTAAGAAAACCTGGAATGTCATAAATTCTATTCAGAACAAGAACATTCAACCTTCGGCCCCCCACTCAGTTGTAACGGAAACCTCCCTCATTGCCAACCACTTCAATGAATATTTTATTAATGTTGGCAAAAATCTTGTAGAGAGCATCCCTGATCACCATAAGGAATGTAGAGCCTACCTGCAAAACAGACAGGAATATGAGCTGTTCTTATTCCCTGTCACAGCAGATGAATTACTGGCCATCATAAAAATGTCCAAAGATGCAGCAGGAGGCAAAGACAACATACCAATGAGCATCATTAAAAAAGTAGCCCACTTATTACTACCTGTTCTCCTACACATTTGTAACTCCTCCTTCACTAGTAGTGTATTTCCAGATAAACTGAAAATTGCTAAAGTTCAACCAGCATATAAAAAATCTGGGAACAAAGGTCTCTTCAAGAATTACCGCCCCATATCAGTCCCCCCAGCCTTGTGTAAGATACTGGAGAAGCTAGCATGTAGGAGACTAAATTCCTTCTGCATTGCCAATAACATCTTTACAGACTCCCAGTTTAGATTTAGAGCTAGAAGGTTGACTGAGAGTGCTCTGCTATCCTTTACTAATGACATCAAAATTCCTTTGATGACAGTCAGTTCACAGTCGGTATATTCTTGGACCTCTCTTAGGCTTTCGATACTGTCGACCATACCATCCTCTTTTCAAAGCTTGAACATTACGGCATTAGGGGCCTGTCCCACAATTGGTTTACCTCATATCTCTCCAACAGGTTGCAATTTGTCTGCTATAATAATCTCCAATCTGACTCCTCGCCAATCTTGTATGGCGTCCCCCAAGGTTCCATTCTCAGTCCAGTACTGTTTTTGTTGTACATAAATGACATAGTCCACGCCAGCACACTCATAAAATACAACATATTTGCAGACCTCCATTCCTTGGTGAGAACTATGAACACTGAATTAAGTAAAGTCAGGTCCTGGGTAATACGTAATAAACTGACCTTAAACCTTCAGAAAACCAACTACACGATCTTCTTTCCCAGAAGGAAAAACTTACCACCAGACTTGGACCCCCTGTACCTTGGTAATACAGTACTCAAACGCGAACAAAATACTAAATTCCTCGGAGTTATTGTTGATGAGAAACTTTACTGGAAAAACCGCATACAAGCCATTCACAGTAAAGTCAATAAACAGTGTGGTATCATGTATCACACTCGACAGTCACTCACTCTCACAGCAATGAAAGAAATCTATCATGATCTTGTTTACCAACACCTGATACACTGTCACACACTAGGAGGCCTTCTGGCTCTTCAAAAACACAATCCCTGGTTACTGCACAAAAGAGAGTTGTACGGACAATCACCTACTTGAAAAAACAGATCACACAAACGAAAAATTTGCTAAATTGAAAATGTTAAAATTCGAAGATATTAACACCTACTGCTGTGCCCTCTTTGTTTACAAATCTATCAATCACTTGCTTGACAATAATTATTTCCAGTTCCGGAACAATCAGAGATACAGCTTAAGGCACCCAGAGCTACTAAGACCACCCCCTATGCGCTCCTCTCAGTCCCAGACCTCCATAATATATCATGGTGTGAAGGTGTGGAACAACTTACCCCCACCTATCCGAGCAAAGACTATGCTTCATTCCTTTAAATCACCTCTTAAAAAATATCTATTGTCTAGGTATTTATATTTCTTGTAATACCTACTATATATACAGTACCTGCTTTTATTGTAACATCAAAACCGTTTTATCGGAAATTATCAGGTAAAGAGATAAGAAATTACCATTGCAATAAATATATCTACCAACTAGACATTATCCTGACAGCTCTGTCCTCTTGTTCAACCTTAATATTGTTGTACTGCTCCCCCCTATCATACTTATGTTTTTCAATTCCACTGTAATTTATGTCCACACTTATGATTTAAATAAAAAAAAACCCAAACAAACAAGTATTAAATGAATAAAATAACTAAATATTGAAGTAATAACCGTGGTAACATTATGAGATGTTCTTATTACCACCATGCTATTGTACTATTACAGATGATACTAAATGTTACATAATACTTCCTTGAGATAAATGTATAGTATATATCAGGTGCCTAAAAGAGCTCAGGTTCTCACCTGGCTCAGCCATGTTAATATTGTTATTATTTTCCACTCTGTATCTGTGTTTTTCTGGCTAAATAAACTGTTTCAATTCGATTCAATTCAATACCACTTTAGACATTGACTTTGATGGTCTGGGTTCAAAATTTATAAAAGGCAATTTTAGAATCACAGAATATCTCAACATTTCTATTTTCATTGAGGCAGACAGTGGATAGGTTATAATTATCTGTAGCGCCAGGCAGGAGAAGAATGAGGGGGGGGTGGGGGGGGCGGAGGAGACAATGAGGAGAGGAACGCTCTGGTGGCGTTCGGGTGAGCTGTGACCATAAGAGGAGGGTGGAAGTAGTGATGGGTCATACTCAGAAATGTGATGCTGGTCTTTTCGCCAGTCACCAACCTTTTTCGCCATCTCTGACCTTATTTTATCCTTAAGCTGCCTATCTTTCTCGTTATCCTTCTTAAGTTCGTCTTGTCTATTGTTATCTCTGTAATTGATAGTGTCATACATTGGTTATATTTATGTACCTCTCTGTCACTATGTCTGTTTGCTTATTGGTGTATCTCTTTGCCAGGTGGTTTACTGTTTCTTTATCTCTCTGCAGCCCTGTATGGGTTCTTTTCCTACTCCTCGCCTCCACGTTGCCTCTATCTACCCTGGTAACCTAACATCACCACAATACTGGGAGGGGGTGGAGTCGTGGCCCAGACGCCCGCCGCGCTTCATCCATCACCCACTGTGTCTCCCTCACTTTCATGCCACCCTCCCCGAACCATGCCCCATCTCCCGCCCAATGCCATGCTCGCTCATGCCCTAGCCAAGCTCGCGTCGAACAAAGACTCTGTTGAATACAATCTGGCTCTGTCAAAAAGAACCCTTAAGACTGTAATCAGGAAAGAACTTCTTATTGAATTTGACGCAAGCAGGCAAGTGCAAACATGAAATAGTCAATTCATTGTTTACTATGATAAGATGTATCAAAATCACTAGATTTTAAGATGTTGTAACCGCTAGACTAAGATTAGGATACAAACGCTAGTAGTAAATACCTCAAGCAGATGTGAGCAAAACAAAAAGTAAAGTGTGCGGTCAGACATATGGCCACACACTCGAACACTACGTCCTTTACTGTGTGAAGATATTGATATTGGAAAAGTTTATTTAGCCTGAAAAACACAAATACAGAGTTGATAATAATAAAAATATTAACATGGCTGAGCCAGTAGAGAGCCTGACCTCTCTTGAAGGCTCCTGATATATACTGTACATTTATCTCAAGGAAGTATTATGTAACATTTAGTATCATCTGGAATAGTACACACAGCATGGTGGTAGTAAGAACATATCAGAATGTTAGCACGGTTATCACTTTGTTATATATTTATTTTATATATTTAATATATTTTTTACATTTATATTATATGTATATATATATATATATATATATATATATATATATATATATATATATATATATATATATATATATATATATATATATATATATATATATATATATCAAATAAACTAAAAACACATAATAAATAATTAAAATAAATATATATTAAAGTGATAACCGTGGTAACACTATGAGATGAAGGCTACTTATTACCACCATGCTATTGTACTACTCCAGGTGATACTAAATGTTACATAATACTTCCTTGAGATAAATATATAGTATATATCAGGTGCCTCAAAGAGAGCTCAGGTTCTCAACTGGCTCAGCCATGTTAATATTGTTATTAATATCCACTCTGTATCTGTATTTTTCTGGCTAAATAAACTGTTTCAATTCAATTCAATTCTAACACTCACGTGAAGAACTTGTCAGGGAAGAGCGGGAGGTTGGTGGTCAGGGTGAGGCCTCGGTGGGGCGTCCAGATGGCAACCTTCAGTGGCTCTGCCTCATGGGTTGTGAAAGGTAAGTGAATGTAAACAGTAGACCTGTAGTTGAAATGGCTTTTAGATAAGCAATGAAATATACAATGCTATGTTTATTTGCTCCAACTCTTTGATTATTGGCAATATTTGGTAAATATCCACATTATTCCCGTAAATGTTTCAGTGTAAACAAACAGAATACTGGCACTGATAATAACTGGCGAGAAGTTGAAGATTCATCCATGATGAGCAACATGGCGTTATTAAGGGAGAGTAACTTATGGAGACCTTGCAGCTCTAGGAGAAAAGGGCGGGTGACAATGAGAAGCCTCGACGACCACACCAGGAGGCGGCCCTTAACAGATAACTCAGCGAAGGTGACGAGGAAGGCTGGGTCGTCGCTCACCACCACCACCGTCACGCACCATGACACCTGCCGCAGCTGTTGACGTTAACATGGTTAAAGTTATGATAAAGTGACCTACCCGCCTCAGTAGTAAGGTGAGAGTGACCTCCCTGCCTCAGTAGTAATGAACAAGTGACCTACCCACCTCAGTAGTAATGTGAGAATGACCTACCCGCCGAGCCTCGTCGACCACCCAGGAGAGTTGCGCCTGTGTCACGTTAGCGTTCTGGCCGTCCACTACCACCTCGAACGCTCCCACACCCCAAGGGGCGTGGTAATGATGTATGCCCTATTAAAAAAAAAAAAAATTTTTTGATGTGCGAGTTAATATTTGTGGACGGATAACCAAAAGCTTTCATATGAAGAAAGTAACTGTAATTTTAGACCTCTAGTCTTCCTAGGTATAGATCAACTCTGAAATATCTGACTCAAAAGATGTTTTTGTAAATAATATACACTAAAATGGGTTAAATTTAAAACGTTGAAAGATAGTGAAATAGATGCACCAGGTTAAATAACGCACCTTATAAAGAGCGATGGGCCAGGTACTGCCGTCCGTGATGAATACAAGGAAGCAGTAAGGATCAGTGACTGAGGCCAACACATCCTCCACTGCAGCTATTAAAGGTCTGTCTGATATTGACAATGTGATGTTCGTTAGAATATATATTCATTCGTTTTGTAACAAGCGTTATCTGCATACGTATAATAGAGCTTCTCATAGATGATTAAAATTTATTGATATGTTTCGTTTTACCAAAATGTCGGTTATTGAATCATGCGTAAATTCTCTCTTTTTAAAGTTAATTATTGACATCGAATATACATATATCATGGAAAGACAGACATTACCTGTAAACTTACCCTGAAGGCGAGGCAGCCTTGGCACACCGGAGGACGCTAATACTATGAAGAGTCCTAGTAGAGACGTCACATACATCATTGTCTGACAGGGCAGGGCAGGGGTTAATGGTAATGCAGTGGAAGGGCCGCTCAGAATACCGAATCTGCACAAACAAAATTGATATATTATTTACCGTGACCTGGACTGGTGTTTCTGAGATTGAGGTTAAAGAGACGCGCTGGTAATAATATGATACTTATATCAAACAACAGCACCAACCGTACAGCACTAAAAAAATATATTAATTGCACAAGACAATAATTCACTTGGATTGATTTCTCATCACATATTATATCGTTAGACACCACTATTATCAACATCGGAAAATATGGAAATGGTCCCAATGCGAGCTCACAACGACCCAATAATTACCAAAGACCCGTGCACGTCCCTCTATACACCACGCTTCACAACAAAATGAGTAATATGACCTCACCAACTCAGGAGATGCTGAGGTCAAAGGTCACACTTCCCTTAGTTTAAGCCTATAGATCCATATCTCAGCAGCCCCTCAGCACGCATATTCATAAAAGAGCATAGTGGTCTGAAAACTCCACTGTAGTACATGTGTATCTTTTGTTATAAGAACATAAGAAAATAAGGAGTCTGCAATAGGCCGGTTGGCCTGTGCATGGCAGCTCCTGTCGAGAGTTACTACTACTCTCTATCATCCATGAATCTATCTAGCCTCCTTTTAAAACTTTCCAGCGTTCCAGCACTTACTACAAAGTTGCTAAGCTTGTTCCACTCGTCCACCACCCTATTTGTGAACCTGTTCCTTCCTATCTCCCTCCTAAACCTAAACTTATCCAACTTAAATCCGTTGCTACGATGTCATGGTCACGTTGACTGCTGATCTATATAACTAATGATTCTTATTAAACTCCACGCCCGCAAAACATGAGTGAGTTAGCGACCCCTAGAAGGAGCGTGTTTACCCTCGCGATCCCTCCCAGTAAGTCCCGCCTTCGGACACAGTTGTCAATACGTTGTTTATTCCACTTTCTCCTGGGAAGCTCAATCTTGAATTAGTCTGTGTAAATCAACCCAAGTAATTCGCCAGACCTTTGTCAACTGAGGGTCATCTTTGAATGAGTAACAGTTAGTTTGTTTGTAATTATTGTCATTGCCTGAGTAACGATCACTGGCAACTCAGGGGTATATAAACTCAAGATGGCCTGGTAGAGCGTCCCTTGACACTGCTTCCCGTTTGTCTCCAGGTATGTTCTGTGTTCCCTAGCCATTCAGTTAATTCAGTCAATTGTAGTGAATATCAGTGTTCACCAGTGTTCATGATTTAACAGTATCTAAATCCTCCTGTAGTGCATTTGCATCCTGCCCTGAATTATTCTGCCGACCTATTTTGGTGTCATCCGCAAACTTGCTTATGTCACTGCTGATCCCAGTAACTAGATCGTTTATATAGATTATGAACAAGAGTGGGCCCAGTAGATTTAACACCATCTATGCTGACCCTCTGTGTTCTATCGGTGAGCCATGATTTTATCCAATTTAAAACTTTCCCCTCGATACCATGAGCCTTAACTTTTCTCAAAAGCCTCTGATGTGGTACTCTGTCAAACGCTTTGCGAAAGTCTAAGTAAATAACATCGTATATAGAACAAAAGTCAAGGACAAAGTTGGGACATTAAAGTCAGGGAGGGGAGAAGTGATAAATGGCAGTGAAGAAAAAACCAAAGCATTGAACAACTACTTCTTATCAGTTTTCACAGAAGAAATTCGAGAGGAAATTCCAGAGGTGGAACTGATATTTTGGGAAAACGAAGAAGAGAAATTAAAGAATATCACTATCAGAAAAGAGGATGTTCTTAAGAGGATAAATAAACTAAAGAAGACAAAATCCCCGGGGCCGGATGAAATTTTCCCTCGAGTCTTGAAAGAGTGTAGGGAACAGATTAGCGGACCCCTTGTAAATTTATTTACAAAATCATTAGACACCGGAGTTGCGCCAGACTTGTAGAAACAGGCAAATGTAGTACCCATATTCAAAAAGGGAGACACAGCATCAGCGTCAAATTACCGGCCGATCAGTTTGACGTCAGTAGTGGGGAAATTTCTTGAATCAATTTTAGCAGATAGCATCCGATCGCATCTAGAGAAAAGTAAATTAATCTACCACTCTCAACATGGGTTTACAAAGGGAAAATCTTGTCTAACAAATCTGTTGACGTTTTTTAGGAAAGTCTTCGAGGTAGTAGATAATGACGAAAATTACGATGTTATTTACTTAGACTTTAGCAAAGCATTTGACAGAGTACCACATCAGAGCCTTCTGAGAAAAATTAAGGCTCATGGTATCGAGGAGAAAGTTTTAAATTGGATAAAATCATGGCTCACGGATAGAACGCAGAGGGTCAGCGAAGATGGTGTTAAATATGAGTGGGGCCGTGTAACCAGTGGGGTTCCCCAGGGGTCAATACTAGGCCCACTCTTATTCATAATCTACATAAACGATTTAGATACTTGGATCAGCAGTGACATAAGCAAGTTTGCGGATGACACCAAAATAGGGCGGCAGATTAATTCAGGGGGATGCAAATGTATTACAGGAGGATCTAAATAAACTGCCAGGGGTGGTCTGAAAAATGGCAAATGAAATTCAGCACCAGCTGCAGCGTACTTAATATTGGAAGAACAAATACTGACAATGTATAAAGCCTTAACAACATCAACCTAGAGAAGTCGACTTGTGAAAGAGACGTAGGGGTACTTGTAAGCCCGGACCTACGGCCTAGAAAATATTGGGTTAATATTCGAAATAAGGCAAACTGAGTATTGGGTTTTATATCTAGAAGTGTAAGTAATAAGAGTGCAGAGGTCTTATTGCAACTATATCTTGCGCTAGTCAGGCCGCACCTCGATTATGCGGTTCAGTCTGATGCCCTTATTATAGAATCGATATCAATTCACTAGAGTTGGTGCAGCGAAGAATGACGAAAATGATTCCGGGACTTAGAAACTTTCCATATCAGGATAGGTTAAAGAAACTTAACTTGCATTCCCTAGAAAGACGAAGAGTGCGGGGAGATATGATAGAAGTATTTAAGTGGGTGAAAGGAATCAATAAAGGGGATATAGATAAAGTTCTTATAATATCCGAGCAGGATAGGACTCGGAGCAACGGATTTAAGTTGGATAAGTTTAGGTAGGAGGGAAATAGGAAGGAACTGGTTCACAAATAGGGTGGTGGACGAGTGAAACAAGCTTAGCAACTTTGTAGTAAGTGCTGGAACACTGGAAAGTTTTAAAAGGAGGCTAGATAGATTCATGGATGATAGAGAGTGGTAGTAACTCTCGACAGGAGCTGCCATGCACAGGCTAACCGGCCTATTGCAGACTCCTTATTTTCTTATGTTCTTATGTAATTATCGGTATTATCTACTACCTCGAAGACTTTCCTCAAAAACGTCAGCAGATTTGTTAGACAAGATTTTCCCTTTGTAAACCCATGTTGAGAGTCGTAGATTAATTTGCTTTTCTATAAATGCGATCGAATACTTTTTGCTATAATTGATTCAAGAAATTTCCCCACTACTGACGTAAAACTAATCGGCCGGTAATTTGACGCTGATGCTCTGTCTCCCTCTTTGAATATGGGTACTACATTTGCCTGTTTCCACAAGTCTGGCACAACTCCCGTGTCTAATGATTTTGTAAATCAATTTACGAGGGGTACGCTAATCTGTTCCTTACACTCTTTCATAACTCGAGGAAAAATTTCATCTGGCCCTGGGGAATTTGTCTTCTTTAATTTATTTATCTTCTTAAGAACATCCTCTTTTGTGATAGTGATATTCTTTAATTTCTCTTCTTCATTTCCCAAAATATCAGTTCCATTTCTGGAATTTCTTCGTGAATTTCTTCTGTGAAAACTGATGAAAAGCAGCTGTTCAATGCTTGCTTATTTCCACACTGTCATCGATCACTTCCCCTCTCCCTGACTTTAAGGGCCCAATTTTGTCCTTGACCTTTGTCCTATATACCTGGAAAAATCAACAACAATTAATTTGCTTTCCTTGTAATGGACTTAAACTGGGTTTTCCTTCTTTGCTTCCAATTTAGGGCAATTCGCAATCACATGACCTGGTTTCATACAGCAAAAACAAACAAATGCTTTAGTCTTGGCATAGGTCTTGGAAAGCTCACCTGAGTTTCCACGAAAATTTACTTTACTAGAAGAAGCAGTACTACTATCCTGCCTACCACCCTTTTCATTGGCTACAAAACCCTTTCCACCTGAATGATTTTGAGATTTAACATGATGCATTTTGTGAGTAAGGGCATAGCTATCAGCTAATGCAGCAGCTTTATGAACATTACTAATATCTCTCTCTCCTAAGTACAATTGTATATCTCTTGGAGTGGCTCTTTTGAACTGTTCTAAAATCATCAACTGAACAAGTTCCTCAAAATTTCTACCTTGCTAGACGTTATCCACCATCCACACATTTTACTCAATGAATAAACAAATTCTATATACGACTGTGCATCAGTCTTTCTCATAGTCCTAAATTTCACTCTATATGTTTCAGGAATGAGTTCATATGCCTTAAGAATTTCTTCTTTCACTAACTTATAACTACGACAAACTTCACTTGACAAAGACAGAAATGCTGAACGAGCTGACCCAGTGAACACACTTGGAATCATAGCACGACTCTTCAGGCCACTGAAAAGACTTTGCAATCTTCTCAAACTGCATGAAAAACTCTTGTGGATCCTCCTCGTCAAAAGCAGGCACAAGTCTCAAATGTTTTGTCACATCAAACAATTTTGTCTCAGATACTAAAGACAATGCCTGTAAGTCTGGTCTTCTACTGCTAACCTGTGCTAACGCTAATTCATGCTGTCTTTCACGCTCTCTTTCCCTTTCTTCTCTTTCCTTCAAAGCCAACTCATGCAACTTATCCTTTTCTCGTTCTAGCCTTCTATGCTCCATTTCTAACTTTCTTATCTCTACAGTTTCTCTGGGGTCAAATGAACGCAAAGTCAGTGCCCCCTTCGGTAGCACCTCTTCATTTACAAGCTCAGTTAATACTGCATTTTTAATTTCAGACTTTCTTTGACTACGTCGATACTCAATCTCATATGTTTCAGCAAGTTTCATCCAATCATCCTTTCTTAACACACTGTCTTTTAACATTTATACGGATGGATTTTCAACAAACCCCTCCACATCAAACGTAGCCATGTTTAAACAATAAAGATTCCCTATATTTAAAATTCCCAATAGATAACGAGTGAAAAGGGATCTATCCTGGCAAGGTCGCCAATTTTGTTACGACCCTTGGGCCTCTTAAGGGTGTGACAATATCACAAATTCACAAATTACACTTTGTAGTATAGGTTCAGGAATAGATCCCACCAAATTATCACCTCATTACTATGGGGTATATTGAAATATATGCAGTAGTTTTAATAACAGAATATATTAACAAATAAACAATAAAATAAATATATCAGTATGTACAAAACTAAACAAATACAAGTTAAATCTGATCAAATAAATGACTCAACCGATTGACAAAATAATGAACACAAAAGTAAAAACTTATTTAGTCTAGAAACTACCATGAACAACGTGGTCTATTCACCGCACGAAACCTCATAAATAAGTAAGTTATTTTCCGTGTTACTCCAAAATATGATTAACAATAATCTTTCACAAATAATACTTTACTTGGTGTTATAAAACTCGAGCAAGGTTTACACTTTATACCACTAGAAACATACTGTACAATAAGAAAGGAGATACTCTGTACTTAACTAAACACTGCCGGGCCCATACTAAATTAAACAAAGCGAGCGGACGCGGCAGTAATGACGTCACAAACAAAAGACGTTCAAGTTGCGAATCTACAACCAACGATGGAACACTCACTCGTAAAACCTTTAAAAATCTCTCCCACATCCAGAGTGTAAGATCAACCATCAGGGTTGTCGACCTCACACCAGGAATTGGTTAGATAAACCACATACACCCATAGTTGAAGAGATGAAGGTACCTAGTAGAAGAATGAGCACAGTTACTCGGTGGGCATACAGTAGTACCCTACTCACTAGCCCCATGGAAAGTCCTGTTTCCTAAAGCCATAAATATTTCAATTCACTCATGCTGCATCCAGGGGCAGGTTTCTCTCCAGTTGACTGTACGTGAGAGAGAGAGCAAGAGAGTTAATCCTGCCCATTTAGGTCAAATCACCGTACAACCAAGTGTACCTTACACCACTTAGAAGAGAGATCTAATTTCCCTCATTTTATGCAACTTTTCCCCAGATATTGCATACATTCCTTAGATGTGGTATTTCTGCGAGCTTCAACATGGGACCCGTGAATAGTCCCAGTCACTAGCATCTAAGCCATAGTCCTGTTAAGCAGTTTACCACCTCCACCAAATCGACTCCACTAAGACATGAAATAATCCACCCATTAACTACTGTGATTTCCCTTCCCTGTCCTATCTAAACAATATATGCATTTGAAATGCGCTTACTTGTGAGTACAGGTGACCTCACCTATAAGTACAGTATTGTGACCACGTGGGGCGTTCTATGGGTGCAGAGGGTGGTTACACCTCCGCTTGCCGTAGATGAAAGACAGAAAGTGACTTGTGAGCGCCTTTGAGCACGCCTGCCACTCTATGGAGCTACTGTTTACAAATTAAAATATCCCCTGATTGTAATTTATTTCTTTTTAGGGAAAGACGAGCACTATTTTAAATTATTTACGTTTTTAATTTCAGATACGAACGTCCTCCAAGGTTTTCCAGTAATTATTTTGATAATTCTTGAAGCTCATGATGACATTCTTTTCATAATTTAATTATTTCCTAGGGACACATGTAACATATTTTCAAATGGAAAATTATCCAAGATAATTTTTGTTAATATAGCTGACACGTAACTTCATCACCAGTATATGAATTAATTTAATAAAATATATTTCGTAGGCCTCATGGAGGCAGCTGGACAGTTAGGTCCCGACTCCCCACTTGGTGCACTGCATTCAATAGCACGACTGCCCTACTTACGTTTTCCTGTTCATCAGATCAGTAATTACAAGTGACCGCAGGCCCACCGTGCCCTGTGAAAGTTTGAACGCTCGTGCTTGGCAAGCGTACAGCGAATGAGGGTGCTCCAAGTAGGTAGACTTACATGGTTAATTAGGGTGTGCAAAGTCCGTAGACTTACATCATTTTCCATTGTAAATAAAATGGTTAATTAATGCCTTCCTAAAGAAAAAATCGACATGGGACCAGGTTTGTTCCACTCTATGAATTTTTTGGGATTCTTCCCCCAAGTTTGATGAAAAACGATTGTACCGTTTCGGCTGCCCAGAACAGACACACAGGCAGACAGACATACACGGCAATTCCTATAGTATATGAGATAGATGATCGTAGTTGTTATAATCATAGTCGTTTTCGTTATAATCATGGTCGTGTTGATATAATCATGGTCGTGGTTGTTATAATCATGGTCTTGGTTGTTATAATCATGGTCATGGTTGTTATAATTATGGTCGTGGTTGTTATAATGTCGTGGTTGTTATAATCATGATCGTGGTTGTTATAATCATGGTCGTGGTTGTTATAATCAGTCTTGTTTTCGTTATAATCATGGTTGTGGTTATGATCATAGTCGTGGTTGATATAATCATGGTCGTGGTTGTTATAATCATGATCGTGGTTGTTATAATCATGGTCGTGGTTGTTATAATCATGGTCGTGGTTGTTATAATCATGATTGTGGTTGTTATAATCATGGTCGTGGTTGTTATAATGTCGTGGTTGTTATAATCATGATCCTGGTTGTTATAATCATGGTCGTGGTTGTTATAATCAGTCTCGTTTTCGTTATAATCATGGTTGTGGTTATGATCATAGACGTGGTTGTTATAATCATGGTCGTGTGTGTTATGATCTTAGTCGTGGCTGTTATAATCATAGTCGTGGTTGATATAATCATGGTCGTGGTTATTATAATCATGGTCGTGGTTGTTATAATCATGGTCGTGGTTCTTATAATCATGGTCGTGGTTGTTATAATCGTGGTCGTGGTTGTTATAATC